>NW_028301711.1:51992424-52295454 GCF_037042655.1 Diuraphis noxia
TTAAATCAAATAATACTTTATCATCTTATAATAAAATATAACAACCTTTAAATGATGGAGAAAAAAATTTTTAATTTCGTTTATTTTCTTAGTTAACTTACATTATGTTTATGTGAGCATAACAAGTTCATTATAAGTTAATTAAATAAACAAGCATTGAATTAAAATCTGTTCACAATTTTTATAGTGATTATTAGTGATGTTAATAGGACATTTCCAGAAGAAACTCTGTATAAACAATGTTTTAAGACCCAAGAGGCATGCGGAACAAAATTTGTATTATCTCTCTCTGCAGATTCATACGCAACATAGATAAAACGCTTTCACATAAAATAGATTTTTTATGATTTTTGAGTAGGTACCTAACGACTAACCTAAAATAGTAAGATCACCAATTACAAAATATTATAGAGGATAATATTTTTAAAGTTATGCGACTTATTACCTTTTTTATTTTATTATTATTTTACTTTGTATACTGTATAGGTAGACTTTCAAAATAAAAATATCGGTTCACCCGATACGCACTTTGAAATTAAATACTTCTTTTTTATTAAATTGAATAAAAAAGAAGTATTTAATCATTAATTATTTCATTTATTTTCAATTCAAGTAAAACGTTTATTAATTGTCATTTGTTTACCGTCTTGTATTATTGAACTCATTTATATTTTATGGTGTACTTACTGTATTAATATATATATATATTATAAATTTTCAATAAATAAACGAATTAAAAAATATATATATATTCGTTGTTTATTTTGACTTATTACTTATTAGTAATGTAGACCAAAGTGATAAATTGGTGAACTGAGAAACTAACTTCTGATAACTTGTGAATTTTAAAGATCCGACAATTTACGAATAACAATATAAAATTATCAACGCGCTCGTTTATTATTAGTTTGTAATTTATATAGTAACATACAATTAGATTTATGTCTTACAATACCAATAATACTAGGATACAACCAAATTAACAGTTATTTTATACATACCTACCCTTATACGGATTTAATTAATTAATTTACTTTTAAATTTTAACGTCAAAGATAATATTTTTTTTTTAATATTCTAAACAGGGAATACTACTGCCTTTAAATTATTTTTACAATGATGCATGATAATTAGCTTTTTAATGCTGTGAACAATTATGAAAATCAAAATATTTATCGTAAAACTTATCTAGGATCAAAATAAATAGATACAATCGACATCAAAAAGATATTGTTTTTATTTACTAATAATTTTTGAAAAAAAGCGAACAAACCATCATAAAATACATTTTCAAGTAACATTTTACCAATTGTGTATGAACCTGGCTATATAGGTACTATAGTACCATACCGGGCATACCGCTTACCTATAGGTATACTATACTATGCCTCCACTACTCATAATATTGGTTTTCAATAAAAATTATTGACTGATATATTATTGTCGATTTAAATTTGAAAACAATCACCCACTCAAGATATGTCAGTATTTACTTTCATTAATCCAATGTTTTGTCACGTGGATACAAAATATACTTATATGAATTTATACGTCATCATTAATTATTATGTATTTATGTTCTATATTATATTTTGTTTGGTTTACATTTTTAAATAAGGACATTCGTGTGATGAGCATTACCTTCATATTACATGGATATAAACTATAAAGTAAGTAAATTCAAACCAGCTATTATCTATTTTTAGTATTTTGTTATTTTTGTTTTTGCATACTAATACTGAAATACTCTATATGAACCGCCTGGTTATAATATAATTTGTGTTAAAAGCCTGCTAGCATAAAAATGTACCTACGGCATGAGTCCAATTAATACAAAGATTTAATTTTTTTTAACTTTTAACGAAATATTTATAGTACGCTTAATGATTACTGAAACTAAAGAAAATGTTGCGAAAAGTATAATAAAAACCTTAGATTTAAGTATTTAACATAATTATTACGTAAATACACAATATCATAATAATGCTAACAAATTATGATGTTTGAAATCATATTCTAAATAATACGATACAAAGACAAATTAAATATGCAGGCTAAAATTAGGTACCCAAAATGTATTCATGTTATTGAATTGTATATTTGACACATTTTTTTATACCAATCTATATCAAATGTTTAGGTTAAAGAAAACTTTGTCTATACGTACCGGGTATGATTCATTTAAAGACACTCATTATTTCATTAACTATTAATGTTTTTGGAAATATTTTTTATTATTTTTAAATTTTTTACTTTTTTAATGACAATATTATACATTTTCAATTCATTGTTCCAAAGTAAAATATTTTTGAAGTACTTAGGATAGATATAGATAAAAATGCATAAACAACAGGTATATTATAGATCTATAAGTATTCTAAATTTTGATGAGCGGAGTGAAGTGATACTTTGCAAAATGTTTGATGTATACTACTCCACTCATCTGAATTTGAATTAAACCTTTTGGAATATTAAATCAAAAATGTATGTTGCCATTTAAAAGATTAAAAAAACATTTAAAAACAAATTATAACAATAATGAATAGTAAAAAATATAATACATTTTTCCAAAAATGCTGAATTCCAGAATAGGTTTACGGTACGGGTCATAAAATAATAACAAAAGTGATTTATCAGGACTTATTATTTAAAAATTTTATAACATCAGGAATCAGGATAAAACATTATAAACTAATGTAGATTTATGTAACAAGAATAATTTAATGTTAAATATTGTCTTATCAATATTATGTAATATGTATACTTATATTTTTGATCAGCCTCTTTTTTTAGATTTTTTTTATTGGAAGAGGGGGGATCGCGCCTGTGCCTCCCTGAGATCCATGCTAGGGTAGGTATGTATTATTAGCAAAAAATTAAAATACAGGTATTACGGTACAGATACGCGCGTCGAGATTGATTAAACTGTGTATTGATTTTTTATGAATTGCCCTGGGATAGAAAGGAAATAGGTTATGTAGATACATCGAAAACGACATATACAGAGTGATTCACCAAGCACGTTTGCCCCCATTTTTCTTTTAATTATGAATTAATTCAAATTCTGATATTTTTGGAATTTTTAAATATACACAAGGTCTTGTAGCGATACAAACTTCTGTTTTTCAAATAACAATCAGCCATTTTTTACTGTAAATTATTTTGTGGATAAATTTTTGAACATTTTGGTGTAGCTAATTCAAAATTCAAATGAGTTGGTTTTTAGTTATTCAAATGTTTGTACTAAGGACAATAGTCCTTAAAAATAGTTTTACAAAAATATAAATTACAATAAAAGAAATTTTGAAATAAGTATTTATAGTCGTTTATTACAAATTATTAATGTTGATAGATTTATATTAGTAACTAAATTCAAATCATCATAGCCCCCATATTTTATAAGCCCATTACCATGGATCTTTTATCCTTAAAACATTAAGTTAAATAATTCAAAAACTAGTCGTACGAAATTTAATTCTGATAATATAAAATTATCCACAGAATAATTTACAGTTGAAAGGGGGAGGGGTCCTCATTTGAAAAAACAAGTTTGTATCTCCTCAAGTCACTCTTTAAGTAGTACGAAAAAATCTCAAAAATTTTAAAATACGTTATTAAATTTAATTGAAAAATTGAAAAAATCAGATTTTAAATAACTGCATATTATTGAAGAAAAAAGAGGTGAGCACGCTTGATGAATCACCCTGTATACATTAATTGCATTATCATAAACAAATTGATATATAATATTGACTTGAATGTTTTAGTTGTACCATTATAGGTAGGTTTATAAATATAGTTAATATATTTATGTGTATATTATTGTCATTTGTCAGACTTTGTCAACGGCGGCCAATAGGTATGCGTATGATGTGGTGGAGGAAGAGATTCGCTCGTTCGTATATTATTATGATTGTTTGCCTAAACACGAAGATACCTCTATAGTTGAAGAAAAATAAAAAAATAAAAACAAAAGTCAACATTATATTGTAATCAGTAATCTAAATTGTATATTTAGGTTTACTAGAGCGTACGCAATGGTATCAGCTTAGTGAATCCTATTATAACCAACGCTTGGGTGTTATTCTATTACACCTGCAAAGGGTCAGCGCCGTGTAAATAATAGTGAAAAAAGAACAGTATACTTTAACCCTCAGTGCCCGCTGTATGTTATGTAACTACTCAATGTGTAAGCTATATTATGTATGCGTTATGATTGTTGTTTGGCGTCGAACGAGTCAAAACATATTCCGCCATTCAAAATGATATGGGTGAGTAGACAGTATATTATATATAATGAAGAGTAGAATTTAGAATTTGTCATATAAAATGTATCACATCATGTACCTCTACCAATACAATTTAATAAGTATGTCGAGTAGTATTCACGTTTTTATTGAAAAACAATTATATTATATTACTGTTTAGTGTAACTACATTTATATGCATATCAAATATGAGTGTTTGTGTGTGTAAAACAAAATAACATCTATAGCTGCTGGTATATGCGTAGGTACCCGTGTATCGGTGTATCGAATTTTTAAAGTCTCTATAGCTATAACACTTTGGTTCTAATCAACTAAAAATGAGAACATAGGTTGAGAATAAGGTAACACAGGTTAAAGAAAATTCAAACTATACATTTGATAACAATTAAAATTGAACACTTTCCGTGTTACTATCCCATATAATATAGTTTTCTAAGTAAGTCTTTAAAACAAAGCCTACGTCAGGCAAACGTATCTATATAAAATATAATATAAGCTTCATTAGCTTTATTTTACATACTTTTATAATATTATTGACGACTTTATTAAAACCAATACAATACCTAACTAGCTACTGTCTCCATATAATATATATGTTGTGGTAAGTACTATATTATTTTACCTATATGCGGCTAAACATATTATATACCAGCAGCAGTCGCCGTAACGATTTTTAATTATTCTACTTAAACCCGTGTCTGTATAGCAGTCTATTAGGTTTATAACTCGGTTTAGGTATAATATGTCAATTTTGAAAACATTGGATTATTTGAATAACATTCTCAGACCATATCTGATTCGATTGCATTATTGAAATGTTTATATAAAACTACGAGTTACGAGTAAGAATAATTGAAATTACCTGTACTACATTGGGTTATCCGTTTTATTAAGTACTTTTTACTCAATGAAAGAGACCTATATCTACAAAGTTTACTAAATTCCTCCTATCTGAACAACCGATCTCAGTTTTTAATATTATAATAACAGGGCTGCGATCTAATTGATATGATTTACCTTTTAAACAATACATGGTTGATTAGTACAAATAAGGAACACATAAGCCGTTAACGATATAAATCCTAAAAATATCAATAAACAACATGATTGAGCACAAAAATCTAAGCAAAGTTGTTTATTTGCATAACATATGAAATATAAAATTACACATACACATATATAATTTATAAAAGTATACCTATAAGTATATATAACTATACTTTATTCTGATTTAATACAAAACAATTTATGATTTTAATACGATTTTTTCTTAATAAATTATAAGTTGTAGGGGGTGAGTATTATTATGCACGTTTTTCGTCATTTTAATAATTCGCCATTCTACCTATATCCAATCAATAGTCTACTTATTAGCACTAATATTTTCCGACATATAGATTTACGACGCATCCCCCCCCCACATTATATTTTGGGAACTGGTACAAAATTAAATCCGGGCCACGAACAATTTTCTAATATATATTGAAGTAATTTTGAATTAATTATTTACATGAATGCTGGGCTCCTCGAAAGTCCGAGCTCCAGTACCATGGATCCTTCTGTTACGACATAGTAGGTATAGTTATAATTTATAACTTATAAATAATATATATGCAAGGTATAATGTGTAGATACTAGATATAGTAATTTTATAGTTTATGACATTTTCAAACATACATGCAAAGGCGTATTTTAGGGGGGCGGAGGGGGCATTCGCCCCACCCCCATCACTCGTATTTTGTCTATATAATACATTGATTTAATTAAAACAATTTCTGTTTGATAAATATCGTAACTATCATTACTATTTATTTGCTAATATTGGCCTAAAATATATTTTTGTAGATTGAAAAAATGGTTACGTTCCAGAATAGGCCAAAATCGCTTAACAGGTTTGGCTTTGCTGCATGTTCACAGGCATATTGTTATATCAGTTGATGATATAATTGACAAATTTTCTAAAATGAAGATAAGGAAAACTGAATTTGTTATTTGAAAATTTCAGTATTTAACTACCTACCAAACTTATGTTGGTATATATTTGCTATATATTATATATATTAAATCAATATTTAATAATTAAATCTGGTACTCATATTTTTATTTATTTACATGAAAAAAAAATTGGTTTCGCCTCCCACCTCCCCCACCATGGTATTCACTCAAATACGCCCTTGCATACATGCACATTAAAAGTGACAACGATGTATAATGTTTTTCAGTGCTCAATAGGTTTGTTATCAAAAATATCGTCCAAGATAATAACAGCGCTCAATAGGATATTATCATTTATTAGTAAATGGATCTCAAATATTTTGTAAAATTACACTCTAAATGAAATTAAATTTTAGAGCCCTGGCCATTAAAATATTACTCAAGTACTTCCTTGAAACTTAAATCCCTAGCTATATATTTATGGTGTGATGGAAGCCTATAAGTATTTTTAAAAACATGTTTCCATGTCTCTGTATCTTTTTTTCGAAATAAAATCATTAGTACTTAGTAATATACTACGATAAAATATAAATTATATAATATACAACTTACTATTGTGATATAATTGTAGCGTACACTATATTATACGTTCCTTATAATAATAATACCTTGTTCGTATTCGTGTATTCTCGCAATTCAACTTATTTACAAAGTAAAATAATTAATTAATTAGTTTTTTGAAATAATATATTCGTTACCATGGCACTGGACAGGTATTTTATCTACGTACATGATGTATTGCAAGTTATCGTTGTACATAATAAACATTTCATCTAACTCAACTGGTATAGTGTGTTTAGGAACGTTCGATATGCACAATATGATTTTATAACATTGTTATGCGAATATTATTCAGTGTACAGGCCGGATAATAATAATAAATAGTAATATATAAGTACATTAAGATTTTGACTTTATTATTATTTTTTTTTTTTTTACAGCGATTCTAATGACAAATTTGTTTTTTCTGTACGGGATTTATGTTCTTCTTATTATCGGTCAGACCGCATTGAGTTCACAGTAAGTAAAAAATACATATTTAATTGTACAGGCTACGTTTCTTAATGGCATCCGTGTCCCAACTCTAAATACTAATATACATACACGTCGGACTATTTTAGTATTATAATAATATTTATATAAATATAAAGTTGGTATGGCTAATTATTTGTTCACCCATACTCGTTTAAAACCATGCATGTACAATTATTGTACAATTACAATGTGACGTTAAACATAGTCGTATAAATCGTAAATGTTGTTCAACATGTAATACCAAGTCGATCTTATTACAATTTAAGTACCTACCATCTTAATGTTTGTCACGACGCTAATTTTTAAATCATAATAAAGTAAACATAAACAAGAAAACGTTATTACACTTAGTATTTACATATACAATTAACGTTTTGAACATTAAGTTCTTGAATAGAATAAAAACAAAAACAGAAACCTAACAAGTCAAAAGAGTTATATAAAAGTAAAACATAAAATAATATTTCCCCCATTAATTTTTACAGCAACAATGTAGTGTTTTAAAGACATTAATTTTCAACAACTAAATTAGTACAGAATTGTTTGAAACATTAGAATATGTAAAATGTAATTCTAATATATTTTAAAACATATGAGTGGCTTACCTATAGTTTATTGTTGGTTCTTACTTTTTTGTAACAAATGTTTATAAAAATAAATTTTATTTGACTATGTCCTAGTATAAGTTTTGACAAAATATTATACAGCTAGTGCTAAACCTACATTGTAAATAATAATAAATTAAAAATTAAATTAATTTTTTTTTTAAGTGAAATATTGATAACTTTTTAGTCACTTCAGAAGAAACATACTCTTTGTAGTCATGTATTTTTATGTACAAAAGTTTGTTTTAAACAAATATATTATTTTTAAGTATCAACATTTGATAATTATTTAAAAATTCAATAAATACAAGTTGTGACACATACAATGCATACTAGATGTAGCTCTTGACTCCTTTAAAACCATCACAAGTATAACACTGATATAATATAATACATCGAACATTTATGTTACGCTTATGGTTAAATACTATTTGAAAATTCAAGAAAAAAATGATAAAAGTATAAATTACAAAGTTTCAATTACCATAGAGGGACATTTTTAATTTATTTTTAAAAAACTCATCAGTTATGTAGAATTGTTTAATATCAAAATAATATTATATAGTAATTTTTGAATTATTATGTAGGTATTTATTTTGGTGTTTTGGGGTGATCATTTGGTAATCATAATTTAAAAAAAACTAATATTTAAGTAATACACGTCATTTAAAACTCATCTAGTTGTTTGTAATGAAATTATAATAGTATATATATTAGACTCTATACTGCAGTGCTTGGGAAATTCCTTTAAAAAAGGAATTTATTATATCAAGTTAATTTTTTTTTATAAAGAAACTAAATCGTTTCTCAACCCAAACTTAATAAAAGGAACTAGTTCTTTTCCTTGTACCTAAATTAAGAACATTTTTCGTACCTCAATTATTTTAAAACTGTATTAATATAATTTGTCGTAACCATTGTTTAATAAATATTCGGCAGTTTTTGTTTTTAACATTTTTAATTTATTTATTTCTTACAAGTTATTTATTTCTTACAAGACCGCTGTGACTGACTTGACAATTGTTGTTAACATTAATATTATCATATTATATAGTTTTATTATATGAGCAAAAACATTATTTGGTTTTGTTTTTAATGCATTTCAATAATTAAATAAATTATGATCAAACGACGTTACAAATAGGCAATTTCAGATACAAGGTAACAACTGTCGCGAGTTGGTGTTTCCGATGTTTTATAAACATCTATAATAATTAATAATTATAATGCGTTAAATGCCAGTTGATATTGGCATATAACATACTTAACAAAACCAACATACATAACCAATACCTAATACTTATATATTTTCCGAGTTCTAATTTATTTAATTAAAAATATATGAACAGACAATTATTATTTATTAGACAGTTTTATGGAATATTTTAACCATCAACTTTTGTTTGTATAGCTCCTGTATTCCTTTAACCTTCATTTGGCCACACTTCATTTGGCGTCACCGCCACTCTTGCATAGTATTATTATTATTTTTATTATTATTATTATTATTATATTTCGTACCCTCGCCATCTATTAATTGTACAAGAGTGTTATTAGACCGACCACACCACCACACTATATTAAAAAGGCTTGTACACCTAATTTCACTGATCTAGCCACATCGCTCTGGCTATGAAAAAAAAACAAAAATGTACAGTTAAATCGCAGTGCGTTAGAGCCAGTATTATTACAGAATATAACAATATTATTAGGTATAAAATAATTTTACAACGGTTTACTTATACATAAGTGTGTACTTCGTTATAATTCGTTTATAAGTTGAGAAAAAAAATTAATAATAGGAAGTTCGTATGGATGTACTGATGTACTAGTAACTATGATAGTGTACACGATATTTAGTTGTTATATATAACCATAATTGGTGGATGGGAATCGAGGCAGATGGGCCTAGTCTCCATGCCCCATGGTTCATTTATCGATGTTAAAATATAGTTATGACGTAAAACGTATAACAACATAGGAAAATAATACGTATATTATATTATAATAATGAATTTATATATCATGTAGGTTTATATTTAGGTTTCTGAATCATATTCATTTTGATACGTAATTAATAACTATACCTTATACTTGGTATTTATAAATTAACCCGGAAACATCTTATTTTATAGCTATAACTAGACCAACGTGACAGAGATTTAGATATATCACTATATCTTTAAGTGTTTTGAACCACGTTAAAAATATATCAAGTGGTAAATCCAATCTATGACTTATGGGTTGTTCATCTAGGACATATTGTGTCTAGTCCATAAGTTAGATTAAGTAAAAAAGAGAAACTTGGTGAAATTTTAAAACTTTAGATTTAAAAATTACATATGCACCTAGCAGGGCTTGCATTCCATAACATATGGATTGCCCACCTGATAATAAATTGCTAGCCTAATCACGAGCTAGTTTCAGTATTTCACGGGCTCCCTATTTGGCACGGAAAACGGTGGGTGGAGTGGCTATAATCAGGGGTGCCATTTAGGGGGGGGGGGCAAGTGCACACCCTGAATTTATTATTTGCTATTGGCCTAGGCGTCACTGATACACGGCCTTGCCACCTTGGCCTTCAGTTTTCCTATCTTTAACTTTATGGTTTAGGTCATAAACTGCTTTTAATGATTGATTTACGAATGATGTATTTTCTATTTTTATTTATATTCTAATTTCAAATATAGGTATCTAACTATTAATTGAATTTATGCGTTAAAAAATTTTAAAATAGTAATAGTTGAATGGTAAGATATCTAGTACCTACCTAAAATATTAATATTAAATTTATTAATTTGTAATATTTTATGTATGAAAACCAAATGTTTTTTTGATAGTAAAAATTGTATAGAAAAAATACGATGAGAAACATTTTTTCGACAATTGGCCTGGTGGTGGGAAAAAATTGGCCTCTTTAATTGCATGTATACACCCTTAAAAAAAACTGAAGTGGCGCCCCTGGCTATAATATAATATTATGATCGAACTTATCCTAACTGACTCACTACCTGATAATAGCAAAGCCTAAACAATGATAGCTAGCGACTTGAAAAGTTCGCAGTATCTTTGTACCGCCATGTAAGTGTGCACTAAGAAAGATTAAAAAAATTTTAAGATTCGAATTTTAAACTTCTTGCACAAGTATTTTGACTTTTTAGATTCATGATGATGGATTTCGAAAACAATTTTCTATAAATATTAGAAAATGTTTAAGTTTTCAACGTTAATATACATCAAGTATTAAATAACGATTTGAACAAAATTAGAAACATAAAGAGTTTGCATTTTTAATATCTTTCAGCAACGAAGTGCGTGGGGTCAGCCAATTATTTGTATTGCTATTAAAGTAATATATTTTACTACCTATCAGATTATTGTAATAGTAACTTTAATATATTTATATTACCATTAATTATTATCAAATTTTGAGCCAATATACTAACTTGCCGACTTGCCGTAAAAAGGTGTAATTAGGTTCGTGGTAAAAATAAACATAACGCAACAGCATAAAATTAATCTAATTGTTTTAAAAGTGTAATTCTGAATATAAAATAAAATAATATAGCTACGAAAAATTTCAAATCCACAAAAATATAATAATAATAGTGGTAATATGGTGTGGTGTCTAGCTTCAATCATTGATGATGTGCGCTGAGTGCCAACACAGGCCTGGTGATCATCCGGGTTTTTTAGTAGCAAATATTTTCCATACATACTATGCGTTCCTAATCGTATCAATGATAACGACTGTTATTATTCCTATAACAGAAAAAACAAGGCAATAAATGTTTTTTAATAACTTTATGATAACTACTCGTATAATGTGAAAAAGATAAAACAGTTTATTTTCCTGTGAGTATTCGAGTGGCTTTGTAAAGCATGTTTTGTCGAAAATTTTATGGAATTTTAGCCTCGAGGCTCAATACTTCCTTAATCCAACCTTGGAATGCTCTTTTATTTCATTAATTATTTTGCCAATTATCTTATATGAATTTTTTTTCAATAATATATTTTTGTTTTCGTGTATAATATACTTAAATCAAATTTTCTTACCGTGATCTAGCGTGGATCGTAAAAATTAATTAACTGATTCTTAACTAATTTAAGTTAGTTTTAACTTAAAACTTAACTTACATTTTTCAATATTAACTTAATGGGTTAAAAATATTAGTTAACATTCCCCAAACCTTGTCAAAATTATTGCAAACTGCAACAACGTTACAAAATATTTTACCTATTGAACAATTTGTGTCTTCGCACAATCAAACAATTAGTTATGAATTCTTCACAATTAATAAAATATAAATACCTACTGTTATACACATCTGTGATTTATCGTTACTTATTATTATCATTTATCACGCCTTTTTTCTCTAAATCTAAAACTTAACGCCTCCAAGCACTACACTATAGATGCACCTATGAATAATATTTCAACAATTAATGCTGTTTAAATATTATATAAAAATTAAATCTACCGATAACCGTGAAAAAAATGTTCAAGCATTAAAGTGACTTCAACCCATCATGATTTTACCACCCAAAGATTATTGTGTATTATTAAAATATACATCGATTCAAAAGCAATCATAGTTGTGAACGTTCGACATCATTGCCTCCTTCTCATGATAATAAATCGTTACACATTTTTGAAGTGAAACTTCTTTACAGAGGCTACAGCAGGGTTAAAAACTGAATAATTTCTCGTCACAACACTTTTCCGGAAAAATCTGTTTTGACGGTTGATTTTAATATATCCACATATCGTACAGTGACAGAACCGATGAAATCCATTTTTGTTTAACCTCACTAACAGTTTTTGGTCGGGTAGACAAATACTTTGTATTTTAGGTATCTCAAGACACGAGAGTCGTAGCGATTTGGAATTTTGACTATCCCTCATCCCCATAAGATTAAAACTAGAATCGATTGAGCCCATCTGGGTTTTTCTCATCGTAGATCGATGGGACACAAACGGCAGTCAACATGTGTTGGTTTAAACCTCGTGGAAACAAAGAACAAAGAAGTTTCACTTCAAATACGCGCGTATATACTCTCAGCACGCCTTCTTTTTCATTAATTCAGTCTACGTCTACTACGCCGCTTATATATTTGCCTACTATGCAGGTTTGCGCGTTTACAGGAAATATCGGCACTGTTACGCGCGGCATCACAAACGATCCGCCAACCCAATATTCAGATACCGGCCACAGTTGTCGGAGTGCGCATCGCCGTCCTCCACCGTGGTCTCCTCCGCCGCCGTCTCCAACTACGATGGCTGTGAAGAATCGCGACAACAGTCGACCGAACAACCATCGGGACAGCGGAGGTTACCAGCACCGACCACGACGCCATCTCTACTACCGTCATTATCAACACCACCTCCACCTCGACCGCCGATGCACACCGACGGCTGGCCACCAAGCCACAGGCTACATAAAAATCTGTTGCTGGTCACCGGGCAGGTGCATCACGAGTTCATAAGCGAGTGCTCTGTCGCGGAACAGACGCGCAACCTCCACGAACTCGACTTGATGCTCAAGCGGAGGCCCGGGCCGTTTGGCACCAGTGACTTCGTGATGGTCCAAGTGGGCACAGGCTGGCGGCTCAACGTCCAGGTACTGGACGTACTAGTCGACAGGCTGGGAAACGTATCCGTGTACTCGGACAAGAAGTTCTATAGCAAAACGATGACCAAACACTGCCGGAACATCGGTGACCGGTGCACACTGCTCACCAACCTAGTGCCCGTCATCGAGCAGCTGGAACTGCGACAGGAATTCATCGACGGCGGTGGTGGTAGTGATGGTGGTGGTGGTGGTGGTGGTGGCAGCAGCATGTACGACCCCGACTGGATTCCGGTACCCGCCGTGCCGCCCCTGCCCCGCAACTTCACCGGCGACACCGAGAAGCAAATTGAATATCTGACATGGCGACTATGCGTCCGGGACAGGCGTCAAAATTTCTACTACAAACTCAACCAGGACTCGCTACGGTCTCCCTTGAGGTACACGCAACGCTTCGGGCACAACCGCCACCCGCAACCCAATACCCGCTTGACCACCAACCCACCCACTCACACACACACACAGACACCCACGAGGGGTAGCGTGAATGTAAGTACTGCAATCGAGTGCACATGCAACACGCTTAGGAGAGAAGGATAAAACGTTTATAGATGCTTACTGCAATTTTAACAATTCAAATTAAATATTTTGATTATTTTCTGCAACAGTCGAAATCACTGTCCCACACTAAGACATTACATTTTCACTATAAATAATAATATATACAATATACATTAAACGGCTCACACCACCCACAATTTCTTTATAACTACTATAGGTTTGAATGTAGCCAAATTAAGGGTCAATGACGCAATGGAACCAACAATTGTCACTGTCCACCGCCATCAACTAAAAAAAAATGAATAATTAAGGTAAAATGTTTCTTTTTTAGTCCACAATGTTTCTAAAAACGATGATTGTTTTATTTAATGAGCGAATGCAGTGCAGGAGTAGCCAGGATTTCTACAAGGGGAGGGGGCAAAAAAAAGTTAAATAAATAACATTCCAATAACAGTATTTTTAATGTTCCAAATATTTACGGTGTTTTGATAAACAATTAACATTACATTTTTTTTAATTTTAACTCCCAACCGGTACATAACCAAAATTAATAAATTAACGATTATTTTTTTAATATTATATGATACGGCCTATGGAGGGCATGGCCCCTGTGGCCCCCTTGGCTACGCCACTGAGCCAATGATAGATTGTTTCCTGATGGAAAATTCAATAATAGTAAACAAATATTTAAATTGTATAAGAGGTGATTCGTCTTGAAAATTTGCTAAAGATCTAATTAAAAGTTAATATTAAAATAATCTAACATCACGATTTTAAATTATAAATTATTTTTAAAATGTCATTGTAATTAAATAGCTAAGAAAATCAATTTTTTTTTTTATTTACATAATTACTGTAACACATAATATTTTTTTGGATACCTAAGCAGTTTAAATTTTGCCATCCATCAAAAATTGCCACCTAGAGCCAATTGCACCTTGGTTATGCGGTCCTGAATTATGTAGAGAGGGAGAGAGCTCATTAGAGTGGCGTCATTTGTGGTAGGACAGGGTGGGTATTTCCCCCCTTATCATTAACGGGTTGCAAGTCTGCTATAAATTCATATTTCAAATTATTTCATTATTAGCTGTTGACATGTTTTTTGCTATAAAGACTAGAAGATACACAATTAATGCCTAGCATCTATCATTCTATCTATCTAAGTAACACTTTAAAAACATAAATTAATAATAAATATTTCATAATTTATTGTATATTTTGTTTTATTTTTTTAAAATACATTTATACACGTCATATTTAGTGTAAATAGAACATCAATTGAAGTAAAATTATTTTCAAAATAAGTCATCATAATATAATATCTATAATAGGTTATATTGGGTATCCCTTTACAATCTACTTAGTACACATTATTATATATATATATAATAATATGTATTATTTAGTCATTGTTATCCTTCAAAAAGTGAGTTATTAATGCCTTATCTCAGATAACCATGATAGTAAATAACATGTATGAAATTATGTAAAAAGGCTATTTGTATTGAAATGAAAATATATTTGTAATTTAGTTGCTAACGAGTAGTTAAATATTATGGGTTGATCAAAACTTTTTGTCCCTCTTTTCAAAAACTGACATGATACCACTGGCCATTAATAAAAATATTAAAGTAGACTATGTTTTTGACTTAGAAGTTCTCGCAATTTTTTGATATTGCATCCTACACGCCAGCTTATAATATACATATGTAGATTGTTTTCCTTTATTTTCAATTAATAAAAATTGTGCTTTTGCAAAAATGTTTAAACTCGATCTATCAGGTGTGTGTGTGTGTTTTTTTTAATAAATATTATATTCATCAATTTCCCCTTGGATCCGACATCAAACTCTTCCTGTGTGATGTTTTGAACATAAATAATATTTGGAATTAAGCGCCTAGTGTAAAATATGTAAATTGTTGTAAATCGCAAAACAGGTACTATAATCAAATCTTTCAGGACTCATACTTTTAACGAAAAACAGAGTATTTTAAACAAAGGTAAACAATTTTCAGATTTTAAAACGAAATGTACAGAAAAAATATATTTTTACACTACTTACATTGACACGCGCGCGCTCGCTGTTGTTACATGCAACTTTGGACATGACGCCAAGATTTCGCTTGACTACGTTCGACTAACAGTTAAACTGAAAATCTTGATTATCAAGTTGAGCCTATAAAAAATATATCTACTCACTCTTTCTTTTTTACCATGGAACAGTCCCAAAAATTTTAAATTACAGTTTACATACAATAATTAGGTCAATTAGGAATCTTATACTGGTCACTAGATACAATATTTATTATGTAAATGAATAGACTCAGCATAGACATGATTTACGACAGGTCGTTGACTTTTGACATTTAACCACAAAACTAAGGTCTATACGAAAGCGGAATTCCTGTAAAGATCACGAAATTACGAGTAACTATACCAAACTAGATTTTGAATGCATTTATGCTATTAAAATATCTAAAATAAGCTACTTTTAAAAATGAAAAAACTTTAACTATATAGTATAAGTTATTATGCCAGCTCATATTATACGTCATGAATAATGTTATGTTATATAAAATCTCTACAGTTGTGTAGTATATATATAACATAATAATATTTCGGTATACTTACTAACAGTGTATGACTATCATGAACGCAACTTTAAACAAATTATTATATAATTTTATAATTCATAATCATAAACAAAAATTATAACAATTAAAATCATTCATCACATAGTACATTTATATAGCATTAACTATTTTAAATTGATCAGTATTAATTTTTTGTCTAGATAACAAAAACATAATTAACCGTAATCACAGCTAATTATTTTATATTAATTGTCAATAAAAATGTATATAATTACTGATTATTATTAGGGTTCGTGTTCATATCTTATATAATACTAAACAATTTCAGTGCATTTTTTTTTCACTCTTGGAAAGTCAGAACCACGAGCGACACAGCAAATCATCTTCCAGCTAACTTATCTTGCATTAGCTTAAATATAAAAGTGATTGACTTATAATTAAATTTAAATATAAGACTGAACATAACATGTCTCATACACTAGTTTATACTAGTCGATAATCCAATTTTCATGCAAGTTATATTGAGAACCTATAAAATATTACCATTTAAAAATTATAAATTTATCAGAAGAAAATTTGAATATCGTAAAATAATACGTATAAATACAATTATTAATATGGATCATATTTTTGAAATTTAAATGTTCTTCTGCAATCAGCCGCATTATTAGTATTACTTATCGTCCACATTAACACGTCTTTTTCTTACTGAATGCTTTGTAATTTTCGGAAAATTTAGTCGCGGGCATGTTGGCGGTTATAGTTGTTTTTCAAAATAGCGGTAATTATTACAAAAGCTATAAGAATACCCTAAATACTAATGTAATCGGCGATCCAAAATCTCCTACCTACAACAGTAGGAAAACAGTACACGTCAACAAATAGCAAAATAACATTTTGGATTTTCTGACTAGGTATATAGTTAAACTTGTAGCTTACCAAGCTATTTTTTTACTGTTTAGAAAATACATGGAAATGCATATAAATCCGGGCCTCAGTCATCATGACATATTGTAATACGCTATAACTTATAGCCTATAAGCTTATCTCAATTTAGCACACTTGGGTCTCAATAACTGTCTAATTGTACATACTCTACGTATATATAGATTTAGTATTAACATACGTCAGATCGCGATTATAATTGTCTGTGATGTCGTCACATATACTATATATCTATGGAATTTGCCTGAAGAGCTATGCAAATAATAAATGACTGAAAAAATAGTTTTAATCTTATAGTTTCTTGGTTAACTAAACGAAATTTATTAAAGTCAATTACCCTATAGCACCTACACTAAGAACATTTTGTATCAAAACTAAATCATGATCATATTAAAATATGTAGTATTTTGCACAGTTAAAAAAAACAAATTATTAGCCTTCCAATTCCTTCTTATTTCATTTTCGTTTGTCGATAACCACTGTGTACAAATGATATGTTTCAGTGATCAGAGTGATATCGCTGAGAGTGACAATGTCGTCTTCGAAACCAGCTTGTCACTCACTGACATACTACCGATCAATCCAAAGAACTACGACAAAAACCGTGCGCCAAAAGTACAAGGGCAACCGACTATTGTATACTTCCACGTCACCGTTCTGTCTTTGGATTCCATTAACGAAGAATCCATGGTAAACCTAAATATAAACGTTACACGACTAACGCTACAACGTTTACTGTGAATTATCATATCTTCCATGGTTCATATGCAATTATATACAGGCTTCATATGTTTTGAATGAGGGGAGCTAAGGGGACTATAGCCCCTCAAAATATTTTTTAGCTCCTCTGTGCATTATCTTAGTCGCGTCAATAAAATATATTTTGGTGTACCCAAAATATTATAGGCCCATTACCCCATATAAATATATAACGTCATAAGTAAGGTGATCTCCTATTCCTTGGACCAAACCCACTATAATACTATATACCTAGTCATATTAAAATGACAATCATTAACAAGCAACTAGCACGGGCGGCTTTCATTTGGGCGAATAACCCAAAATAACATATCGTTTGGGCGAATTTAAATACATCATTTGGGCGAAATGTACACACACCCCTAATTTATCTAATACATCGTTTGGGCGAGCCGAGTTATTAAAAAAAAAAAATTGTTATATAATATAATTCCTAAAAAATAATTTATAAAATTATGACTAATTATCACAATATTATTATTATTATTTTTTTTTTTTATTTTAGAACCATCAGCTTAAACTATTACAGTTCGACAATTACATATCACAATATTATATTTAGTCATCATATTGATTATAATTTATAGACTATATAATATACGTTTTCCTTCCCATTTTTAGAGACTTAGGACTCTCAGTTAATTCTAATTGGTATATGGTTAAAAATGTGTTATGTTGTAATTGTCATATATAATTTATTATCTTATAATTTGTTATTAGTATGGTACCTCATATCCATTATATATTCTCATATAAATTGTCATATTGTCATAATATTTTATTAAAAATAGTACCTAACTAGTTTTTTTAATTTTAACTCATATTTAATATGATCGTATTTATTATATGTTAAATATAACATGTTACTTCCCTATTATTATTCAATAATTTATAAATTCATCTAAACGATCGGTTAATTTCTCGCCCAAATGATACAGCTCTACTCAGGTAAATTTTGGGTTATTCGCCCAAATGAATGACGCCCACTAGCACGAAACCCTGAATATAATATAAATTAATGATTGCATGTATATAGGTACATATGTAGTGTAACAGGTTAGGAAATCTCACTTTACGAGAGTGCTAAATTCCCGGTTTCTTAAAGTTAATACAACACTATTATATTATAAATAATAATTTCATATAGGTACAATTTATAAACGGTAACTAGGTGCGGACAATAAATAAATAAAAATGAACAGTATATAAACAATTATAACTGTAAAAACATATGTTTAGGAACCTAAAATTATTAAGTAAATCTTAAAAATATTTTTTAGCATAGGAAAATCTGTTTCTGGACTAGATACATAATAAAATGTTTCTGACCGATTTTTCGAAAGTTTTCGTTGTCATGGTTACTTATTAACAAAAAATACTTATAAATATGGTACCTATATTTATTTATTTATATATATTAGTATATTATTTGTAGAGGATAAATATCGAATAACGTGATATGTTTTCTACTCCAATGGCAACAAGCTTACTTTATTACTTATAACAAAGATAAAATGATACGTAATATTTGATGTATTATAAATGCATTTACGCTGTACGCCTGTATCTACAAGATAAAGGCTGTAGTAGTAAGATCACTTTTAACATAAATTATAGAGGACAATATTTTTTAGAGTTTGTCATATCAGTTTTATATTTCATTATTAATATTACTTTATATTAAATTTTAAAAACAAAATAAAAAAATTGTGAATTTAAACGGATATAAATAGTATTTTTAACAATTTTAAAATTTGTATTCGAAAACATTTTTATCACGGGTGATTTCACTCTAATAATAACATATTATAAAAAATTATGTTCATGAATGCATTTTATCTATTTTGTAAGTAGACCAGAGAAAGAAAACAAACAATGCGCTAATATCCACTTAAAGAAAATAGGTACATATATAAAAACCAAATGTCATGGTAAAATATTTTAATTTTTCTATTTTACACTAAAAACTCATACAAATATGTACTGAAAATTAATAAATTCATCCAAAGATGCTATAGAATTCAAAGAAAAATTTCGCTTTTGAAGTAGGCATTTACCTATCTATTACATTAAACAAACTATGTTTCTACTTTATATACATTGTCCTAAAACGCAACTAAAAATAATGTGCTTATAGAATTTAAATCTATAGACTCCTGGGATCTAGGTATTTAACTATTATTTAAAATTTACTTAAATTAATAATTGTTATTTTATTGTTTTCAAAAATCCGTATGTTTATATTCCTCAAATAAATAGATTCCAGCAATGTTAAATATACAAACAATGATGTGTTCATGTGTGTATTCTTGAATAAATTTACAAATTGGCCAAATTAAAATTGATAAGATTATCACGTAACACGCCAAGTGATAATTAGGTGATATAAAACATCCCAAGTCTAAAATAATATTATGGATTATCTGCTGAAAGTAAATTTTTCATTTTACGCACTTGTAAGACAGAGACAACAGAGGCCAATGTTACGTCCTCTTAAGTGACATGTGATATGTGACTGTTTAAAGGCGTGGAACTGTAGGAAGAGAGGTTGTACCTATCTATATCTTCTATGTTATAAAACTAACCTAATTCTATAGCAAACTACGTGTTTACCCATACCTACAACAGTAGTAAAGACGTATAGGTAACGAGGTTTTTGATTCTAGACGTACGTGGCGGACATATTCTTGGCGCAAAGCTGGCGGGATCAAAGACTTCGACTTCCGGAAAACATGAGCGAAGACTACCGCATACTGGACGTCGAATGGTTGCACGACATATGGCGACCCGATTGTTTCTTCAAGAACGCGAAAAAAGTCACGTTCCACGAAATGAGCATACCCAACCATTACTTGTGGCTGTACCACGACAAAACATTGCTGTACATGTCAAAGTACGACGAATCGCAGAATAGAAACAAACGGGGATGAAAAAAAGAGCAAAACCCATGTTGTGTCAACCCCAAAAGTTTCTGATGTTTCTCATAACTCATTATGTATATTATATTATATTACGTGAAGTTTAACTTTGTGCAGGACGATTTACCAAGTACGCTCATTGTTCGCCCAATTTTTCTTTTTCAATGCGTATGCATTTATTAAAAATCTGACTTTTAAAATTGTTAAATATAAATAATACACTTAAATACCATATTTACAGATTCATGAAATTTTTTTGTTGGTAGATAGGTACAACATAAAATAAAAATTCAAACGAGTAAGTAGTTTTTGAGTTATTTATAATTGTGTGCATAATAGGTCCATGATAATAGATTTGGAAGATTTGCGAGCAATGATGGTAATATGAATAATTTTCTTTTAATATTTTTTAATGCATTAATATTTATAATTCATAAAAATAGTCGAAGTTTAATAAATACTCGATCCGATACCTATAGTATACATCTATTTTTTATTGTTGTAAAACCATTTTTAATGACTTAATATAAAAAGCTACATACGTAACCACTTAACTGTATAGGAGTTCTCATCATTGTGATCACTGTAATGAGTGTAATGTATGTGTTAAATTCGAAAAATTCGAAAATGAAAATGTCTTAATGACTATTGATATGCAGATATATTAGCTGAATATCACAGCTTCGTCCGTGTAAGTTTTTTCCGTGGCAAATAATATTCATAAATTATAGGCTGTATATATGTAGGTGTATCACGGTTCAAGTGTATCTCAGTTTCAGTGCAGCTTAATAATCACAAACAAATCATCGTCAGTGTACCTACCTAGTTTTGTCTACCACTAGTCGTGGATTGGATTTAGTACTTGGTTTAAACTTTAAACTGCTTACTCCATAAAACAATAAGAATTTTAAAATATGGTATTTAAATGTGTTATTTGAAAATTCCAAAATTCATAATTTGAATTTATTCATATTTATTTATAGTCAAATGAAAAAAATGGGGCGAGGATGTTTGGTGAAATGGCAAATCATCCTTTACATTGTTTTTTTCTCACAACTTACTTAACGGCGTATTCAGCGGCATATCCAGAAAAAGGCTAATTAAGGAGCATCAACCTCTTCCATAGGCCATATTATTATATACATTTTATATAGTAAAAGGCCAAGTACAAACCATGATATTTCTGAAAACGGTTTTGAAAAAACATTTTGCATGCATATAATCAATTATTTGTAGAGGTTATTAGTTTATTCGGTTACGGGATATAGTAATAATAACATAGTATAAGGCACTATAAGCTATAAAGTAACAGATATCAAATTCTGATTTACTTTGTTTAGACCCCCCCCCCCCCAATTGAAAATTCATAAGTACGCCACTAGGCGTATCTGAAACGCATTGTGATAATAAAGTCAATTGTTAAATTAACAATAATTATAGCCTAAAATAGACAAAATTGCTCTTATTTCGTCAAACGCATGTTTCCACACATTTCTCTGTGGACGGTGACCCGCGTTGGTTTACGCTTTATGACTTTATGATTTTTAAGCGCATATTTTTCTTCCCACTAGATTGACGTTGGTATTATCGTGTGCAATGAAATTTGAATCGTATCCACATGACACACAGATATGTTCTATGATGATCGAAAGTCGTAAGTGACAAATACTACTAATTAATAAAATAATATACGTACAGATACGAGTATATTATATAGATGTAGTGACCTACCTAATAAGTATTATTTGACTGTGGGTACCTACATATTTTATATTTACTAACGCATCTATAATATTCCAATAAAATTGTAACTGATAAATGATAAATTTATAAATAGTTATATTAAAGTTTTATTTTACTATTTGTTAGTAAGTAGTTAAACATAACACCGATGGACTTGTATAAATTATTATAGATTTGCATTATGCATCCATTATTATAACACCTTTGAGAAAATATGCTGCTCAGTACTTGGTATATCTATGGTATTATTAACTATTAAAACAGTTTTGAATTATATCGTGTTTAAATATTAATTAATCTAGTAATTAACATAAAACCTATATATACCTATAGTATTTTTGCACCAACTATAATAAAGATAGGTACTTCAGTATTTGTTATATTTTACTAATATCTGACTTTCAGTGTCTCACACAACTCACGATTTGGTTTTTATATGGAATATGACAGATCCATTGGTGGTAAATCCAGATATCGAGTTGCCTCAACTCGATATATCAAACAATATAACTACCGATTGCACAATAGAATACTCAACAGGTGTGAAAAATATAATACTATGAATTAATATGTGATTAAGGGGACGCTACATCCCCATGTGCTGTCTCCATCTTACAAGTGCGTAACATACCAAATTTTACGCTCAGCAGTTCACATTTATAGCTCTGTTAATTTACAATTTAAGGTGAATTTACCTCTTAAAAAAAATTAAAGGCATCTAATATTATTATCTATGGCGTTACATGGCATTTTTATTATATTTTAATTTTAAAGCGAGTTATGTGTATTTTAAAATTGTAAATTGTTTGTATATCTTAAAATACTCATAACTCACTTTAATATCAAAATGTAATAAAAATCCAGGTGATGCTCTAGATCAAGGATAATCGAATTTTTATGAACACATGTCAACACTACGGGTGTGACGTCCTCTTAACACACACGTCATATTTATTACCTACATTGATATAGGTACATTAATCGACATGGATTTTGAGATAATGCACTAAAACATATTATAATTACATAATAATAGTCAGAAAAATATCCTAATATCAATCTATTTACTCTTTAATACTGTTTTAGTAGTCACTTAATAGTGTCTTAGCTTAATAAAAAGTTTAATTCGTAATAAGATTATAAGAAGCTCTGAAATTTGAAAAGAATTATTACTTTGCGAGAGCTTTGTCCAAAAAAAAAATTAAATCGAAGGGATCAAAATAAATTTAATTTTTCTTTGTTTTACTAGATTTTCAAAGAAACAATAATTTCATTCGTTATAAAATCAAGTTTCATTAGATTTCAAGTTGAATATACTAATATATTTTGTAGAGACAGCTGTTGTCATCATACTTATTTCTTAACTATACCTAGCCAGTAGCTACAGCCTACAATAGACAATAATGCAACAGTTATAGGTACCTGCGGCTTGTTTCAAAAATGATGTTTTGAAACTACATATTTAAATGGATAAAAATTGTTTTCTGTAAGTCAAATGGGAATACACCTCGGTTCGATAAGTATATTTCTCACTAAAATGATGTTTTTTGCAATCGCGTATTTCATCATAGTATAGATATTAGATAGGTACCCGTATCTACATAATTCATAGAAAATTTCAGATACGTGGGACGTAGGACAGTTCAATACATTAAGTATCTTATTGTTAAATTATTAATAATTTATAGGGAATTTCACATGTTTGGCCGTGATGTTCAATTTACGAAGACGATTAGGGTACCATTTATTCCACACGTACATTCCATCGGCGCTCATCGTTGTCATGTCGTGGATTTCGTTTTGGATAAAACCCGAGGCCATACCAGCTAGAGTGACGTTGGGTGTGACTTCTCTATTGACACTTGGTAACGTTTATACTGATCAAATCAATCAGATCAATAAGTAATATTAATCGTAAAAGCATTTATTTAAAAAAAAAAACAATAATTTTCACGCAGCCACTCAAAACACTCAGTCACAACAGTCTCTGCCACCTGTATCATACGTAAAAGCTATCGACATATGGATGTCTTCGTGTTCGATTTTCGTTTTTCTGTCCTTAATGGAATTCGCCGTCGTGAATAACTACATGGGACCGGTGGCGACCAAAGTGATGAAAGGATACTCAGAAGAAGACATCCGAGGAGGCGACGATTTCAAGGTATATACACCAATGCTCAAAATGGACTGGAACGCAACGGAACGGCGTTCTGGTTCGTAAAATATTAGCTTTTGCGTCCATTCCAGTTGGTCTTGATTAGCATTTAAGATTTCTGGATGATAAAAATAATATTGAAATATTGAAATATTAAATTAAATTGCCACTCCGTTAGACATTTTTGAAAGTATCACAATCAAGGGTATTTAAATTATCAAATTTGCTTCTGACAAATGATATATATTAGACTGGGACGTGAGGATTTTAGTTTTTTTTTTTTTGGGGGGGGGAGGTCGAAGTAAATTTTACTACAATTCCATACAAGATTTATGCATAAAACATTTTATCTTGTTTTTATATGCTGGCAAATGAAAACCTTTATGATACAATACAATAACCTATAATTATTTAATATAATAACCAATTTCTATTATATAAATTTTCTACTTTTTTGAGCCATTTTATACAATACATGGTCTGTAGAGATAGATAACTTCCCAATTACTGATAGAAGAGCTAGTTCTGTTAAACGCTCACATCCAATCATATTACAAAGCAATGAATTTTTAGTGCTTTAGTGTTGAAAATGAACGTTTAACTTCTGTTGTAGAAACAGGCAAAACTGCCAATATTTTATGCTTGGGTAAAATTTTGCATCACATGCATCCAAATTATCCATCATTTCAGTAAGTCCTTTCTATATTTACCCATTTTACACACCATAATCAAAATTCAGACCCAATACTTTACCTATACTCGCATACCTATAGTTCGTAAAATTTTCCATTCCGGGCTCTAGTGTACACAGACCGAATTTAAAATGTTAAAAATTATAACTTTGATTGATTTAATTTCCCTGCCCAATAAATCAATAGTTGGAAATCAATAGTTGGAAATTTCGAAATATGTACCTACATTAACTAAAATTCTTATTTATACTATAAGTATTACGTACCTACTTCACAACCTAATAAGATGGGGACAACATACACGGATAAAACATCCTCAAGGGGATCCAACACTCAACAGTTCCGTTTTTTTAGAAAAAAAAACGCATTCTAACTCACTGTTTACTCCGATAATAACTATTAAAACACATTTTAATTTATTATTAAGTCTATTTTGATATTAAATTCTTAGACAACGAGAGTAGTAATCGATACGCATTCATTCACATACTATTCGAGTACACAATATAATACATGTATTAATTATATATATTATATATTCTAAAAATAAAAAAACGAGGGGCTAAAAAATGTTCGGGGGAGGGACTATAGCCCCATTTGCCCTTTATTATCTCACCATTCTACGCTTATGCACACATCGTTTTAAAAATGCTTAAAATCAAAAGTCGCAAAATTTTATATTTTATTCAGACCTAATTGAGTACCTACCCTCACACTGACTTGAGCTTTACACTAACAATGATTTTTAAAACCAATTTTATGTTAGATATTTAGTTCAACTTAGGATCCTTTGAGCCACATTATTAACTTAATAATTTAGAAAAAAATCTCATTTAAAGTGTTGAAAAATAAATCACGTATTTTTATGATTAACACACAAGTTGGAGAATTCAAAATAGACTTCATAGTAAATTCAAATGTTTTCAAAATTATTATCGGAATACAACTCAAGTCAGAACGTTGGGACGTATAGAATATAATAGACCTATGTTTCTACAAAATAAAAAAAGCGGAAGAATGGAATACCCTTATACTTAATATAAATGATTTAAAAAATAATTTTATTTAAAAAAAAGTTATTTTCTTACAAATAGATTTTTTTAACTAGTTAAGTAACCGAAAATATTGACTTATAAAGTTGCAACACTTAACTTTTAAAATACAATGATATTATACAGACTAGGGCTATCTCCCAATATGCGGTCTACCACAAAAATATGCGGTCTACCAAAATGGACGTGGTCTACCGTAATAATATTAAAGTAATAAAGTACAATTTAAGTATAATTTTAAGTATAAAAAAAATTTAATTTATTTAGAATCCACAAAATTATCTACCATAGTAATATTAAAAGTATAATAAAGTATAATTTAAATTATAAAAAAAATTTTATTTATTATTTATTAAGGATCTACAAAATTATCTACCGTAATAATAATAACAAGGTAGTAAACCATAATCTTGCAGGTATTTTACAGTAGATTCTTCGGTTAAAAAAATTTTATAAAATTCTTTAACTAGCATTTTAAAAAACTATTTTTTCAACTCAAAATTTAAAAAAAGTTGTAGGTATTACTACAAACGACACTAAACCAACTAATCCAGTAACCTGTATTGTTATACCTACCTATATGATAAAATATATATTGTTATGAAAAACATATAAAACATAAAATTGGTAGATAATAAATATAAATGATGCGGGATTCCCAGCTATATAGGTAGAACACATAACATTGATAGACCGCATACTATACTCATATTTATAGTTACGTAGCACACAAAACGGAGGTAGACCGCATATTGGGAGATAGCCCAGACTAGTTTTGACTTCAAACCTCGTGTGGGCATGGGCATACGTAGCGTCCGTGCCTATATATTTACGCGTATTAATAATTTTTCAATTTTGATCTTAGGAACTGGACCCAAAAAACCGAAGTCCGATTAGAAGTGTGGCCACTGTGGCCGCGGCACCGCAGTACCCGACTTTCTGCAACGGCCGTGCAATCGCACTCTACATCGACAAGTTCTCACGGTTCTTTTTCCCGTTTTCATTTTTTATTCTCAACGTCGCCTATTGGACATCATTTTTGTAAGTGAGGCGCCTAGCCTACGGAGTTTTGCCTTATCTGACTTAATACGATGTATAATATTCGTCACATAATACATTACCGTGTAACGACACAGCGTATGCATACATCATCGCTGATGTGCATTATTGTCACCGTCACACGCAACGCACTATAACGACGATGCAAAACGACTAAATTTCACTATTTTATTGTTACTTGAGTTACTTCTCTTTATGAATCTTAGGAAACTTTAGTATATACATTATAACTATATAGAAACGCTGGCGTGGCGATGAACTTGACATTTTTTAGAGGCTACCTAAGGGCTAAGATTAACATTCCGTTCACCTGCAAGCACTGATAAAGGCATTATTAATTTACTGTAATTTTTTTTTTCCAATTAAGTACAAGTAATAATTACTAAAATACTAGTTGACACTAAATTATCACCTTTTGGCTACCCCCACCAATCAACGGCCCTTAAGAACTCGATTACCTTCGACCTCTTAGTCACGCCGCCATCAAATACATGTTAGCTCTATCTACCACAACAATGCCTACTATTAATATTTTTTTTTTTTAGTATATATCATATTATAATATTAAATTGCTGTAATAAAATATTAATATGTAATCGATTGATATATTTATAATTTGCCTATACTATACACGTTTGTTTAATGATATATAGTTGTGTGTGATTGAGTTATATAGATAGATATATTACTTATATAGCCGTTTAAGTTAAATAATATTACTTTCCATTGATATATTGATGATGTACAAATCTATATGTAGTATAGGTAAACTACCTATATCTACAAATTTACAATCATTTTAATAACCGTTTATAACGACATTTAAAAGCTGGAAAACTCAGTTTATCTGAAGAATCGTTGGTAATATAAATTAATAATTCGTACAAACATAGTTACACAGGGCTCAGAATTTATAAAATATGTACATAAAAATTTTAAATATCCAAAAAAAATTAATTTTAAATATGTTAATCATTGGAATGTTCCACTATATCAGTATTACGTTTCATAAAAATACATTACGTATTATTAAAGAAATGTGGTGGAAAATTTATTGAATAAAATAATTAATTAATATTTAATAATACATCGTTAAAATAACGTATCAGCAGATAATCCATTAAACATAAGACATTTATTATAATTTCAGAAAACCTTTTTGTACATTTTTCTCTTATAACATGTTAATTTTTAAGCCGTTACAATAGGACATTTTTTTGGAGAAAAAAAGGAATGTATTATTTTGTATTGTATTTTTTTAGATTCTTGACTCTTAAGAATCACATTTTTAATATTAATTTCCTAAACAGAATATTATTTAGATTAATTCGATCTATACAAATACACTTTTGGTAAAATAGTATAGTACATATTACAATAATAGTAAAATACCTACCTACCTAATAAGTGTCGAGAACTCATGAACCAGATAAACGTCAAAAATTCGATTTCTATGTATTGGTGTACCATGTAGGTACATTTTACATACTTAAAATATATTCTGATTAAAATAAGAAATTAAAAAACCATGATGATTAAAAAATAGAAAAGAAAAAATGTTGTTTTTAATGACTTATTATATAAAACAATAAAACAAATATTTTTAAATAAATGTTAATAGGTAGTTTTGAAATAATAATGAGTGTCTTACATTAAATGGAACACTGGTACTCGTCAAGTACATAGTCACATAGATTAATATTAATGGACTGCACATTCCCTATATCTTAACTTGCAATATATTATGTCTATGGTCAAGCCATATTAACGATACAAGCCTACAATAACCAATATTAAGAGGACGTCACACCCGCATGTTTTTACTCCGTCTTACAAGCGTACGACATGGCAAATTTTAGTACGCCAGTTTCAATAGTTTAATTTTTATATTACAGAAAATTTACCTTACGTTATGACCTTTTTGAAATTGTACATTTTATTATTTTAAAATCACTTAACAATTATAATAATATCATTAAAAATCTACTTTAGGCCTTAAATAATAATCTAACTTTTTAATTGTATAATAGGTCAATTCATAAAAACAGGTGAAAGAAAATTTGACATATGATACGTGTGTAAGACGGAGAAAACACATACAAGGTGAGACATCCTCTTAAAAAGTTTTGATATAAAGAAAAAAGTTATCTTTTTGCTATACTTAGCACAAACTTTGAAATAATTAAGAATAAAATACACTTAAGTAGTAAAAGGAAAACATAAATGTTTTGTAAATAAAAATTTAAAAATATGCATCGTTTTTCTGAAACTGGCAAACGATAAATTTTGGATCTTTGTTGTTAAACCCATCCTTTAATTATTATAGGTACTATAATAAATAAAATGAATTTCTAACTCGATCTGCTATACATCAACAGTAGGAAAGTATATAGAACATACAACCCCCACAACTTAAACTTTAATGTAGATAAGTTTATATATATATATAAGTATATTTATTTATGAATAATTTAAAAAATGGATTTTTATTGTGGCTATAATGCTATAAGATTTTGTCATCCTCACCAGTGTCGTAATAAACGGTTTCTATATTAAAATTGTATTGTACTTTAAAATATATGTGTGCTAACACAATCATTGTTTCTAACTCATCTTTACTTTAAAATAACTTAAAGTTACATTACTAGAATAATATATTAATTAATAATAATAATAATAATAATAATATATACATCATCTTATATTAAGTAACTACTATTTTAATGAAGAAAATATGGATAATTAATAATGTAGTGAAAGAATATTGTAACATGTTAACTATAATTGTGTATACAAATGAAACAATTATTTGATAAAAATACATTTCGTACTTAATTAAGCAATAAATTCAGTTTTTAACATTTAACTCCTCTTTGTGTAAGCGTAGTAATGTAAAACATATGTATTTCTGTATATTGTATATTTTACATTGATTTAATGATATATAATAAATATAATTAAATAAAAACAACACAAAGTATTCAATGATAGATTTTAGGTACACGAGTAAATTAGTATTAGCAAGCCCAGCTTAAGCATCGATACATACATACAGCAATTAAACAAAACAAAATGTTGCCATGTTTTCCTCCAATATTTTTATTATTTATCATAAAATTATAATATGAATTAGGCTCAAAATGGTTTTTAAAATTCAATGAGTTGTCATTATGTTAGATTAAAAACAATAGAACATCATACCTCTACACTCCACTGAGGAATAAAAAACAATACTTTAATACAAATTTTTTCATCAAATAATGTGAAAAAATGTTAATAAATTTATTATGATATTATAAAAACTATATACAACCAATTTAAATTTAATAAAATTTAAAAGAAGTTGATAGAAAAGAAGACCAAATATGTTTGTATTCAATATACACCACCACAGTTATAGAATTATTTTTGTATGAATAAATGCATGTTTGTCTATAAATTAATTCAATAAATACCTATATTAATATTATTATTTAGGGTTATAGGTATAGACGAACATTACATTTTTATAGATGTATATCACTTAGTTTGCAAGACCAATGCATTGTAATAAGGTCTCTCCCAGTCAACCAAAATTATGACAATTGGTAAGCTACAATACAAAAGGGTAGAAGCTTTAGTAAATATTATTTGATGTGATAAGATATTTACTTTAACCAACTATAAACTCTAAATGGTCTATACAATTTTTAAACACCAGAAGCTAAAAGCTGAAGCTGTATGAATATTAGGACAGAAAAATTTAGCAAACATAAAATGTCGTAGCTTTGAATATAATATATAATTTTCCTTTTTAAATAACATTATTTTAAATATTAAACAAGAAAGTCACATTACAAGAGCATTCCTGTTTAGTAATTAAATTAAAATAAAATAAAAATGATTAAATAAAAATATTAATAATAATAATAATAATAATAATAATAAATAAAATATTAATGATAAAAGTAATAATAATATAATCATTTAATAATAGTTAATAATTGACATAACGGATAGTGACGAAAAATTTGTTGTTGTGAGCATGAAATATATAAAACCAAAATTAATTTAAGTATATTGGTATACAATTTATAATGACGTATGATATTTCACTAGATTTCAATACAAGCCGCGTTATAGATATTTTATTTTTTGAATTACATAATGTATATTACATTAAATATTTTAAACTAAATATTGCACATTTTTATGCATTTTTTTTAAATTATTACAAAAACAAATTTATTAGAAAAAAATCTACCATGAATCAAAAACAAAGTTTTGTTTATGGCATTCATTACAATTATACAACATTTAAATCACATAACCTTCACCAAATTGTTTTTCCTAATTAATACACCAATATTGTACAGTTTTATTTAAGTTTAGACAAGCATATTATACGCATATATTTATATATGTAAATATGTAAATATGTTAATATATAGTATTATGTAATTATTTAACAAAAATTGCTTTTATGTACTTAAAATATTTGACTATACAAATACATATCTGTACATACAAAAAAAGTATAATAGTGGTAAGAATTATCTAATTTTTTATCTCATTAATATCTATAACATTAATATTGTTTTTCTAGAAAACAGTCAACAACGTTTGAAATTTATGTAAAAACATAAATTTTTGATAATAAATTTACAATATCATAATAATTTTAACAAATTTAATTTTGGTTTTTTTTTGAAAAAATAATTAAAACATACTAAATGTACGAAAGAATCTTGTAATACTTATAGGGTAACATTAACAAATGCAGCAATATATATATATTTATAATCAGAAAAGTAATTTATGATAATTCAGGAATCAGAACTTTAAGAATATGAATAAATAACTTTGAAACAAAATTATAAATTCAATAATGGTACAAATTTTAATTGTATGCAAGTTATTAAATTTTAAACGTATACTAAAATAATTTTAAAGCGTTTAAAAGGTTAAATTTAGAATCAATACTTAAAATATTTAACTCAAAATATGCGTTTATAGGTATCAAGAAAAAAAATACATAATAGATCATATTTAAGTTTCATAACACATTATTACTATTGACTATATTCTAGTTTAGAATAGTTTTTACACTCTAATTTGGGCTTCAAATATATTTAATACATTATTGGCTTTGGGTTTTATTTCTTACTGAATAAAATATAAATTGTTAATACAAAAAAAAATGATACATTTTGATTAAAATTAATAAATTAAATGACGTAACAAATAGTTACATAACACATAGATAATGAAATTGACCTAATTTTAAATATTTCAGACATTTGCAAATGATATAAAATATGGATTTTTATAATTTAAGTTTAAAAACTGATGGCATGTACTTTATTTAGTATTTAGAAGTCCAAAAAAACAATAAAATACACTTGGATCTTTCAACTTTAGCACAAAATGTATTAATCTAAAAATGAATAAATTTGTTTACTACATAAAGCTTAATTTTATAATAAAGTTTTGTTTACACTCAACAAAATTAATAAATTAAAATTAAAAATACAAAAATAAAAATTATACCTCAATAAATTTACAAATAAAGGAAAACTATATTGAATACTAAGCGAGAAATTCCACACTTTGTTTTGTACAATTTTTCCTAACACCTTGGTTAAAAGGCTCAATTTTTTTCTAACTCATTGGTGAAAAGATATAATTTTTAAAACAAATTATGATTCTTTTCTCATAATATTTAAATATTTTAGCAAGCGTAAGGACTCACCAATTAAGTCTTTTGCATCATGAAAATAAAACAATGACTATTAACTGTTTGATTGGTCATTGAGTTTTAAACTCTTTAGCGATGCTGTAAGAAACAATTTTATTCCAATCGATTTTTGTTCTAGTAACTGGCAACTGACGACGGAGTGCCTTAAAAGTTGTTTCTGACATAGTTTGATAATTTTCTGTAATAGCTATTTGGTACTCATTCTCAGCATCTTCTGCTATTTTCAAAACTTCTTTCACAGCATCAGTCTTAGTTAAATAACATAATGTTAAAATTATATATTAAATATTATGATTATAAATAATTAAATCTTACTGTTAACGCAACCGATTCCTTTACTTCTTTAGATGCTACAAGTTGAACATTACCATTTTCATAATAATGAACATGAATTCGTAAGAATCCAAAAATATCTATATTAGTTGGCCCAACAGTAAGAGTCCACTGAGACCGCCAACGACCATTCCTTTTAATCCAATAAAAAATATATATATATATATAAATAATTAGGTTATCTCCCAATATGCGGTCTACTGCAAAAGTTGTCTCCCAATATGCGATATACCGCTGAAAATGCGATCTACCAGAATAGACGTGGTTATTATACTAAATTGTAGTATTTCAGAGACCAGCACGGATAGGCATGTGTGGTATTATAAATATTAAATAATGATAATAATAATAATGATGTGGTACGGTACGACCCGTCGCTAATGAGGCACGGGAAATACATCCATACTTGAATTGTTTCGGACAAGGTAACAGACCATAATCTTGCAATTTAACACTTGAGGCCTCAGTTAAAAATTTTTTATAAAATTATTTTACAAGCATTTTAAGTTTAAAAAAATGTTCAGTTAAAATTTAAAAAAAACTTGTTTCACCACAAACGACACTATAACGACTAACATGTTAAGCTGCTATATGATAAAATATATATCATTATAAAAAAATAAGATAAAAGTGATAAAACATAATATATTAAATTAGTAGGTAATAAACTAATAAATAATAATGATGCGGGATTCCCTACTATAGATAGGTATAACACATAAAATTGGTAGACCGCATACTATACATATACACATATCATATTTATAGTTAGGTAGTATGCAAAAAACAGGTAGACCGCATATTGGGAGATGGCCAATAATTTATTTTATTAGCTTAATAAGAAAAATTAAATCAACAAACCAAAAATTTTTTGCTTGAAATTCATGATCCTCGATGCAAGCTGTTATAACAGTCGAAGAACCTTCTTGTTTTGCAAATACACTACATGTACCATGTTTATAATGTAATGACGTATATGAAGTAAATTCTGTTTCAAATACTGAACGCCAAGCTTCTGTCTCTGAATCTGGCTCCCAATTCTGTAATTTAAATTTTTTCAAATAAAAATATATAAATTATAAAATTAAAAAACATTGAATCAATCAAATGAAAATGTATTTTTAATATTATAACAACCTATAACATTGACTATTCAACATTTAAGTTATTTTCTACTATCCTAAGAACACAGCATTTATTCTAATTTATTTTAAGTTGGATCTTATATTTTTAAATTAAATTAGAAAAATATCACTTTTATTTTTATGTTATAAATTACAATTATTTTTTAAAATGGTTCCTTTAACAGGTAAATAATAGTTGCCTGATTTTATAGAGAAAAAACATGTGTGTGGCAGATTTTGTATTTGACACTCAATGTTGATGTGTTAACATTAATCTGACGACTTGCACCTATTAAAAAAATGTAGGTTGACTTATGAGTGATGTAAATACCAAGTGTTATAATTTATGAAATGTACTTAATAATAATATTTAAGTGTTTTATGATAAATAGCAATGATTAATAATAGTAAGAAAATATCATGTGATATTTGCATACACACACCATGTCAACATGACTAAGTATACTTGGGCTACTGAGTTAAATGATTGTGCACGCAACTTCCGTTACACTATTTCTTGACATCAAATTTACAAATTCACTTTAAACCCACTTTTTTCACAAATTCTTTTTTTTTGGAGAGGGGGCTTAAAAATGTTAATACATAAAAAAACAAAAACAAATTTAAATAAAAAAACATTTATAAGATCACAATTTAAAAACCACTTTTGATACTTAATACTACTTAGCTAGCTAGTTAAATTTAAAACATACAGCTCAACACACTCTTACCTCATAGTTTGATGGTTCTTTTCTTAAATGATCAAACTTAAATGATTGTTTAGATCTAGGATCATAAAATCTACTAGATCCTAGATCATTAAATTGAGTAATAAGCACCGGATATTCACTGTTTTCTATCTTAACAGGTAATGTTTGTTCTTTATTGTATAAGGCAAATGCCCTGAAATAATATTCATAATATGATGTAATTCATAGAAATCATAAAAATTATTATTAGAATACTTACCAACATGTTCCTTCTTTAAGAAGAGCATCATTGTTAACTAGGCCTCGAACATCTGAAATTTAAAAAACAAATAAATAAATAAAAGGTAAAAAAAATGTAATCTTAATTTTTTACCATTGAATACTTCATTGAATTCGCCTGGAGGTGAATGTAAGATGAAATCTGAAACAATTCTGACCTATAAACAACAATATTTAGTTAGTAAGAATATACACAAATTAAAGGTCATAGAAATATATGATATATAATTTAGTATAATATATTTATTCTAAACTTTAATACACATTTTCCTTAATATACTTTATGGTCAATCAGATATGGACAATTAGTAGTAGTCTTTTTCTATGTATAAAAATATATTAGCACCAAATAGAATGATTTTTAATGAAAATAACTTGACTAAATATATGATTGTAAATTCCTTTTTTAATATTTAATTTTATGTGTAATTGAAATTTGCTTTTTTAGAATTAAATTAATAAATGCTTTTTTTGGCTACTTAAAATGTTTTTTTAAGGATTTATTTTGCTACAAAATCCGAGCCCTAGTAATTATATGATTATAAAATATCAACATATATGCTATAAGATTAAAATATTCAACAAAGTATCAAAATAAACACTAAAATATTAAATATTATTTTTTAGAACTGTTAAAAACATAAAATAAATATTTCTGCACTAGAAAATAAATTTAACCAGATATATGCGATTTAAATAAAAAAACAGGTACATCAAAAATGCTTAGTAAAGGAATTTTATAAACAGTTTTAAATTATCCAAAAAAAAGTATATTAACATTTTTTAAATGTATTGTGTGGTTTTATAGGTCTATTTCTGTAGTAAAATTTAAATAATAATAAATTACCCTAAATATTCACTTATTTTATTGTTCATTAAATGCCTATAAAGTGCTAATAAATTTAAATATACAATACAATTTCAAAACATGAATTAAAATAACAAAAATATGTTTTAAAGACGAATAGTTCAAAATATCCATATGTATGCAACATGAAATTTTATATTTGTATTCTAAAGGTTACAAAATAAATTTCTATATTACTCTAACTACTATTGTTAAAGAAAGAAAAATATGCAAACGCATGAACATCTACCCTTTATATTTTACATTATGTTGTACAAAATACCTATATTAATATTACATAATATACATAATAACAGTTGATGAAATATTTTAAAATCATTTTTAATTTTAAATAACAGTGTTTATTTGCATAGAAAATTAAATGACCTATCATATTTACTAAGGAACACAAGGAATAATATTCTTATTTTTCGAGCAATATTCTATAAAAACAATATCAATATAATTTTTTTTGTTTTTAGTTGGGATTCTTAATGAATAAGTAACATAGGGAAAAGGGAAAGGAATGGAGAATTTTAGCTTCAAAATATTTTATAGTATACCTATTTAATGTTTAAAATTGCATCTTTTTTTTTTGATTTATGAAAAACTTTGTGTTTCTTTACAGGTTTTGATAAACAATTTATAGGTATTTTCTTATGTCTTAATAACATTAAGCTGATGTTATACCTGCAATACCGTAAACATACTAAAATGATGTTCTGCAGTTCCAATTTGATGTTATTAGCTTAAATATTATAATGAATTGACCAAATGTTAAGCATTATCTAGATAAAAATATTTATCTTTTTATCTTATCTAATTAAAACAAATAAATAAAACTGTTATTTGATTATCTGCTGATAGTTAAATAATATTTTTATTAATTTCACTTATTTGTTGTTTTACTTAAATTATTACAATTTGAAATACAAATGCTACATCTAAATGCCACAATTAGTTCACAAGACATCTTCCGAGATATAAAATAAATTCAATTGTAAATTTTTTTTAGATTTAATATAATTTACATTCATTATTATGTTTTTATTAGGTGCAATACATTTTCATTAAATCATTAGACACAACTTTTTTTAAATTTAAATTTTTAAATTAATATTGTATTTTTATATAAAATAATAAATATTAACTAAAAGATTATAAATATATATGTACATTATAATTTAATGTATAGTCTTTAAAAACTGTGTATATTCATATGTTTTTTTTAGATAAAAAGACAGTTCTCTTATCATTTTATTTAGATAATTTTTGTATTCAATTAATCTTTCACTATAGAAAAGAGGTATCTTAACTGGATAAATTTTCAAAACATTATCTGCTATCTCATCTAAATAATTTTAAAATAATCTGTACACAATACTATTTTGGTCTAATATAGGTAGAGTAGGTATTTAAGATCTAACTTAAAAGTTAAAGGTATCTAAAACATTATCTGTGTTTTTTTATTAGAGTTCTACAGTTTTTATTTTTTGTGAGTTATAAACATTTCTAAACATTAATATTTTATATTTTAAATGTTTATACAACTTGTGTAAAAATTAAGTACTATAAAAAACGAAATAAAAAACAAAGAAAGCCTAGATACTGTTCTTACCTAAAATGTTTCAGCTAACCGCACTCAATTTGAACTGCTGAATGCGAATTTGCATGTAGTCTATTTTTTGGGTTTTAATTTGTTTAACTCTACCATATTTACTTTGATTGCACTAAACTACTAACAAATAACTCTAGACACTAAAAATTCATCAATTCAAGAAACGTTAATAATTAAATATTTAAAGAATTGTTTTTGAACCTTCTTCTACTTCTCACTTATCAATCATACTTGTAAGCAGTTTATATTGAGATGAAATATATATATATATATATATATTGTAATCAGTTTGTGTACAATTATTCTTGCAAGACCCATGTCATCGATATAACTAGATTGCAACTGATACATGTAAAATTGACCCGAAATAAGTGAACTATTATTTCTAATAACCTTTATATATTAATTATCTATTAGATGAATGGTTTATTGTAAATTAATATTAATAAGGTTAGCACTCCAGAGTTCTAAAAACATATGGATGAGGAAAAATATAAAATATTAATAAGTTGGTTTATTTTTAAGGAAATTATGTCTAAACAATTTTGTACTTTAACAATTTTTATATATTATTATGATTTGTATAAATAATATTGAATTTTAAGTAATTTTGAGGTTTATTGAGATCTAATCCCACCTTAACCCTTAAATGTTTTCCACTACAGCAAGCACTATATCTTCACTTCTATGATGACCTGTGCATGACTATAGTAGCTACCAATATAAGATATGTTTAATTGATACTGTTGATAGGGAAAAAATAGTGCCTAATTTCTGAGTTCTTGTGAAAAACTAGTCATTAATTAAACCCTTTAAGTATTGAACCAACCTAACATTTATGTAACTTAAAACCCAAAGGTATACCTATAAAGCTCATTAAAACTTCAAATATATAATTTATACCAAACAGTATTATTATTTTATTTATTTATAAAATTATATTTAAAATTTATAAATATTAAAAAATTATAATATTTATTATTGATAAAATTTTAATTAATTATAAATTGTATTGTATTTTAATCGGGAATCTAATTTATTAGTCTAAAACAAAACAAAAAATATCACCTGAAAAAAAATGGGTATCAATCTGCTGTATATTAAAAATGGAGAGTAAACAATTCTGAATGGAGATGATTTATCAGTCTAGGATAAATTATATTACCTATATTTAAATTATAATATATTTTATAAACGCACAATATTTAAATATAAATTTTATACACTCACAAATGTTTTCTATATTGACTCTGGAGTTTTTTTTTTTACAGTTATATGAAGAAAAAGTTATGGAGAATCTTGTATTAGGTTTAAAAGGGTATAAATTATAACAGTTTTATGAATTTTCAACTTCATAATTCCATGCAAATTTTCACAATTTTGACGTATTTCATAAACATCTGAACTTTAAATGCTTATGGCTATCTTGTCGTATGCGCTCTACTACCTAATTTATCTATTAAAGACGAGACAATGACAAACGGTTGTGTATAAATACTTTATAGCATTTTATACAGTACATTGTAACTTATAATTGTTTGCAACATTTGATATGGTATAACACTTGACTCATAGGTTAATTATTTATTTAATTTTACGTGTGTTGTTTATTTTTTTCTTTTACTTCTTTTATTGACTATATGGTTTACGTGTATATTATTATTTTTTACTTTATGATTTAATTTATATAATAATTTTATTTTTCAATCTATAAATTGTAATCATAATCCGTGCCGGCCTAGAAAATATTATTATCTTCAAAATTATCTAAAATGCGATGTTTGTCGGAATAAAATAAATCTAAAAATATGGTTTCCAAATTTTCCCATAGTTCGACTTATCTATATATAAAATTAATACTTGTACCTATCACCTGTGTATGTATGTATGGTGTAATAAAAATAATTATTACTTATATTACTTATTAAAGTGGTAAAAACGGTAGAGTGCAATGAAACGGTAGAGCGCATACAACAAGATAGCCATGCTTATAAACAAAAATTGCTCGAAAAATTGTAATTAATGATTTTTAATTTTTAATTTAGTACAAAAAGTGCAACTTATAATTAGTTTTCTATTAAATTTTAATTGATTTTAATGGATAACCAAATTTTTTTATAGGCGTTTCTAAAAAAAAAAACTTTAAAAATCGAAGATTTCAATTGTCTATATATAGTATAGACTATAACTATAACTATAAATAGTATATGTTTATTGTATATATAGTTAAAAAGGTCAAAATATTTTGAAAATTTAATCATAGACAGATAACGCTAATATGAACATTTGGTGAAAATTTTAAGTAAAATCGATTTTGACCTTTTTTTTTTTAGGATTTTTCCTGACTTGGTTTTTACTTTTGAATCACTAAGTACCTATGGACTAGACGAATTTTCCTTTTCAAAGAGGAGCTGAAGTCAAAAATCAAAGCATTATTTCTACTTCAAAACATAATGACAGATACAAAAAAAAAAACATACATCATAGTAAAAACAATAAATTCCTCACTTCGTTCAGAATCTAAAATGTAAATATTTATCTACAGTTAATCTCATTAATAAGTATGTAATTATTATTAGCAGGTATTATTATTTTTATTAATGAGTAATGACTTATAAATAAACAACTATAATAGAATTTACAATACAGCTAACTTGTAATTTTAAGTTTAAATAATAGACTAAATAATCATATTACACAAATTAGTATTTTCCCTGATAATTAACTACTATTGATTGGTATTTACAATGGGTAGATAACTCTTACACATTTTTAAAATTTCAGGAAAGTGTAAAATAATATCAAACCTTTAAAGTATAAATTACTACACCATTTTTACCTTAATAGATAAATGAGAATAATATTTATTTCTTATAAAAGTATTAATTTCTATTAATTGTCTTTTATTTCATACTATACAGGGTGTAACTGGAAAACCTGATAGATTAAATAACTTATGTTCAAATCAATATTTGTTTATATTTATTATAATTTATTGACTAGTAAGCTACATACATATTACATAAAATAACAGTTAATTTTTTTTTTTTTTTAACTGAACTAAAAACTGAATATGTTTTTGAAAGTATTAACATACTGTAATAGTTAGTTTGTACATTTTATTTTTAGAAAACTTTTGATATTAAAAATCTAAGTCAAGTGGTTTACTTTTTATGATTTTTTAAGACAATTTTCTTGAAGGAACTTTTTTAATTTAAAATTTTTTTTTAAGACTGGATCAAATTCACTTAGCAAAAATAATTAAATTTCTAAAAAGTTGTAAAAAAATAAACTACTTACAAATTGAATACCTATTTTTAATTTTACAAAAAAATGTCTAGCTTTAATTTTTTTAATGTTAGTATTAAAAATTTGAAATAAAATATGTCATCATGTACATTGTCTTTAAATGATACATGAAAAACAAATTAAAATATATTGAATAGAACAAAAGTTATTTCCGAGGTTATTTAATTTAACAGATATTATTGTTACAACCTGTATATACATAAGTCGTAGATATTCTACACAAAATTAGATAAGTAACTTATGTCATCGAATAAACATTCTTGGTTGGCAAATTAACATGAACATAATAATATGTGTAAAATCATCTGTATTTTTGTGTGTTAATTAAATAGTTTACAATGAAATCTATACATGGACATTTTCTTAATTCAAAACATGGCAAACAGGCTCAAGTATTTTGTATCATTCTAAATTTCTAATTCAACATAGATAGTACAGAAATCAGTGCATACTAATTGAGTATAATACCTGAACAGGAAAAAAAATTCAAATTGAGTCCCTGGTATTTAGTCTGCAATTGGGTAAAAAAAAATCTTTCTAATTTAGTTCTTGGATTAATTTGAGTAAAGTATAAGATCAACCATATAAGTATATAGAAGTGACAGAGATATATTTCATATCATTTGTATGAGATGTCAAATAAAAATAAAAATTATAACTATAAAATAAAATATATAGGTAAGCCAAGAATTTTGGATTAGATTTGAATTATTAGATTATATTTTTAACAACTGAATTATGCTTAATATATTATGAATATAGGTATTGTTCAAATGAAACAAAAAAACAAAATTCTTCACCATACCTGTAGAATTTTTTGTAACAGTCCTATGTTTGTAAGTTAATGGGGATGATAATGTTTTTTTAATGTTTGATGGCACAGTTCATATGCAGCCATAAAATATGTAATATGTGCATATCTATTAGGTATAGACATAACTGAGGGGGTTAGGTAAATGTAGTCCGAGATAAGTTTGGTACATTTTGAAAGTGGTAAATTGAGTCCCGGGGAAAAATAGGTAGTAGGTAAGTTGAGTCCCGGAAAAATAAGGCAGTAGGTAATTTGAGTCCCAGGGAAAAACGATTTATATGCATTTAAAATTTAAAAATGTGCACTATAAAATTTTTATTTGTGATTTGTGGACATTCATTGACTGCATGTATATGATTTTGAAAATAGCAACATGCATTTTTATTGCATAAAAAATAATTATATAATTAATAAAAATGCATGTTGCTATGTTCAAAATCATATACATGCAGTCAATGAATGTCTACAAATCAGAAATAAAAATTTTATAGTGATGGATATTTTTAAATTTTAAATGCATATAAATTGTTTTTCCATGGGACTCAAATTACCTACTACCAGTACTACTTGATTTTTTCTGGGACTCAACTTACCTACAACCTATTTTTCCCCGAGACTCAATTTACCAAGTTAGGGTTGTTTGGAACTCAATTTACCAACCCCGATAACTGAGGAGGTTTGCAGGAAAAATGCCTTTATCATTCTATTTAAAATACATTTATGCATATTTACTCCATCTAAATAAATATTAACCAATAAGATATTTAAATATTCAGATACACAAATTTTGTTTTACAAGTTTGCATCTTCCTAATATTTTCCCAACTCAAGTACTGACTATACCCAAGGTACATAATATTATAATTAATAGAGTAAGCTTGGCACACAGGTGTCTCAATGTAAGAAATGACTACTATAATAAATCAAGAAATTACTTATACAGTTATACCTGATTATACACAATCAATTTTAATCAACATTTTATTTATATTTTATCTAAAATACACAGTCTCATACACACTGGAATCGCAATGAAATGAGTAACAAAGACCTAGCCGATAGCAATTTTTACACAACTCGGTTGTGAGGGCCACACTATGTTGCATGAAACGTACAAGAAATTATACTGTTTCGTCAACTCAGCCGTTGTCACAATACAACTGCACGTAGTAGATGAGAGAAAAACGTTACCTTTTCCTGATCCGAGATGAGCTCCTCTCCTTCCATAGCCATGGCGATTGGTATTTCAAATAAAGGTCGTAAAAAATAACGCTGATCAACTCCTACTGATGATGGAACAACGAAACCGGACAGGAATCTCGACGGTGCGTTGAACAAGTGCACAGAGGCGGACGGAAAACAACTACGCGAAATAACCTAATTTCACACGGTTACTACGCTACGGTCACCGGACACCGAGTTTGTTGATTAATTATCGGTTATCAGCTCTCCGGCGGAAACGATCGACGCGGACACAGATAAATAATAATAATAAAGATGATAATTCGACGTTACACGTACGAATTCGATAAACGTGTGCGTGTGCGTGATATAATTATAATAGTAATAATAAATTAACGTAGTAGTCGGTGCACAAAAACTGGTAAGCAGTCGTAGTATGAAATTAAACGGTTCTCTATCACTCGCCACTGATAGTGTGATCGGACGTCGTCGTTGGTAGGACGTGCGGACGATAGCGAATGCCTGATGACCGAATAGCGGCGCGATTAATCATCCGGTGTTCGTGGCTTGTCGTGAGAGAGGGTAATGGTGGGTAAGAATGAAATATTAGATCCAACGAATAGGTTTCGGATTTATTATTATTATACCACGGAACACGGTGACTGACGCGAAACGATAACGCGTGGGACAATCGTTGCACGTACGTTAACGCTTATGAGTTACGGTACACGATAGTGAGATACGTCTCTCGCCGACTGAGGCAAGTTTTTTCCTCCCACCCCACCCCGCCGACATATAGTGAGTAGTGACCGAAATAATAATATATATAATTGTTGTGGCGGTGCCAACGAAAGGAGTACACGCACTCGCACGCACGCGCACGATATCACATAATTGTTGTTCTGTTATCATGTCGTTACGTCATTGCCGTCGCCGTTGCACATCGACTGCAGCAGTGCGAGTGCAGCAGCAGCAGAGCTAGTGCCCTAGTGGCAACGTTAAATGTGGCAGTGGCAAAAATTTAATAATATATAATATGGCAAAAGGCAGTCTGTTGTCGCCTACTTGCCTAGTACTGCAAGCTGCAACCTACAACAATCCTCGTGGATGGCAATATGTCATTAGAGATCGTTGCGACTATGTCGTCTCACTCCGCAGTCCGCTGGTTGGAAAAGCAGACTGAGCGCGCGAAATAACAACTATTTCGAACCGCGGGCCACTGAGTCAGACTTCTTTTACAAATACAGCGACGTAGATACGACTTTTTCTGGGGGGGTGGGAAGTTAAAATAAATTTATAATCAAATTTAATGTAATTTTACTTAAGTTTCAAACTCTAACAATCAAATAAATATTATGTCGGTCGACAGATCGTAATAATAATATACATGTTAATTTGTAGTAGTATTATTTAGTATAACTATTGTTTAAAATTATAACCAATATAAAAAAACATTTTGTTTTGATGATGGAAACCCCTTACACCTCCCCCCCAATTACGCCTCTGTGCAAATATGACTGATGCCACAGTCACTAGTGACTGTTCCGACGACATTCGTCCTATTGTTATTATATTATTATTATTATTGTTAAACTTTTGTCGACTTGTAGTAATATTTCAAACTAGTTTGTCGGAAAAAGCAATTTTTTCCCACATTCTGCAACATTTATAATTATTGAGATGACTGTCACTAATGTATAATATTATATATTAATATAACCCATCGAGAGTCACTTCAAATATTTTGCTGACGTACCTTTATTAAACTATTGTAGGTCAACGAAAATTTTATAATATGATTATTATTCTAATTTTTATTGAATGTACATCTGTGTATCTATATACATTGCTGCTCATGCGTCATAATTTATAATAAATTACTAATTAGGTATATTATAATTTACAACTCTATTGGAATGATACTTACTGATATATTATGCAATCATTGTGTAAACTGTAAATACTAAAAAAGTAGATAGAGAACGAATCCCGGGAAAAAATTCCGACCACAAAATTATCGAACGGAAAAAAATTTCAGTTTGATTTGTTGTACAATTAAAAAGGTAATAGGTAATGATGAAGATAGCACATCTTATTATTTATTAAAAGATAAAATACCAAATACCAAACTAAAAAAATAGATATTAAAATAACGCATAAGGCATAAGAAGTTCAATTGTTGTCCATACTCGCAGTTATTCGCATCGAAATGGATGTAGAAGTTTTTAAATTGGTCAAAAAAATTATTTGTAATAATTTTTCTAGCACAATGACTCATATTCTATCAACAAGCATCCACTGGATAGTGGAATGTGGAAATGCTCCCAAAGAATATCTAAAAAATGACAGAATATTTCAATCACTTCCAAAGGTAAACAAAATTACTTACACGAATCTCACGATTTTTTAATCTAATACCTAGTTAATAGTTACTATTACCATAATGATTATAAAAAATTATAAAATAACCATTTTTTGGTTTTTCACGTCTTATAATGGAAAACGGGGGGGGGGAGTCTCCAAGAAAAAAGTCTCGGGGAAAAAAAGTTTATAAAACTTAAGAATTTTTAAATGCTATAGCCCAAAATATTGAGTTATAATTTATACAATGGTTTTTTTTATAAATAATATAATATTTTTTTTCTATTTTGTAAAAATATTCCAGACAAATCATCCAATAATAATAAATATACTTTGTTTAATTGTGTACATAAAAAATAAAATATTTTTTAGGGGTTATGTAAAATAGAAAAAAAATGTATTTTTCTTCTTTAATTTGTATAGGGCCCATGAAAAAAATCTGCCCTGGGCCCCGCAAAATCTCCCGCCGGCACTGATCACCTACCTATATTTATTTTTATTATTTATCTCAGTGCTCGGTCAGAGTTTCATATCGTTCGGCTTTCTCGGCCATAGTTTAATTTAAAACGAAATTTTCTTCCATTTCAACCAATGCGTATGATTATTTCTTTACCTTTTTCCTCTCTCTTAAATTAAAAATCCATGATGCCCTGGCTTAAGCAGACTTCGGCTAATGGTTGGCGATTTTACTAAAAGTTCCGTTTAGCCATTGCAAGATGCTACAATAAGCCTTATTTTCGTAAGTAAAAAAAATATAATAAAACTTATATAATATTATCATTATATATTCATCTAAATCTATATAATATATTTAGATAGCTACTTGAGTTCACGTATGGCTTATGCACCTTGCTCCGATACGGTAACATGTTATATTTTTTTATTGTTGTTAAAATAGTTCATGATTATACAATTAATTACGCCTCTTAATGATTCCTATATCAATCTGAGTTTCAAATAATGATCAGTCAATAATGGTTTCACTATAGCTATATGTCTGTATGTGTATATAATATATTATGTAATAGCACGACAAATTAGATAAAATTAGATAAATTAGATAAATTTAAATTATCATGTATAATAGCCTAATAGGCATATGATTAGAATTTTAAAATAGTAAAAAAAGAAAACGTATTATATATCTATCAACTATCTACAGGGTGATTCTTTTAAGTAGGTACACTAATTATCTCGAAAAGTATTTACTTTTTTCAAAATATTTTTTTACATGGTTTCAAGTTGTTAAAAAACTACTTTAAATACTTATAACTCATAAACTACTAGCCCTAAATTCGATTTTTATGAATAAAAATAATTAGAAAAATTTTCTGCTTTGGAATATGAAATTAAAACTCTATGTTGTCATTCAAAAACGTAAAAAACTTAAAAAATGATAAGGATAAAAAATATTTAAAAATATAATTTTTTAATAAAAACGTTGGTTTTTCAACAACTTGAAACCATATAAAAAATATTTTGAAAAAAGTAAATACTTTTCGAGATAATTAGTGTACCCACTTAAAAGAATCACCCTGTATATCATATTTTCAAAATAAGTACTGTCTCTCATTATTTTTTAGAAGTAAATTCTCAATATTTGGTATTGTAGGTGCTCAGTGTTGAAGTATTCACGATAAACTGTGTAAAACTATTAAGTCCGTAGTAGCATGATTAAATAAATAAATACATATTATATCTATATTTTATATTTAATAGTGATTGACATTTTATTGAAATGTTACACCTATAAAGTTGAGCGATGTACTTACCAAATATGATGTTAACAACAATCTTTTCGCCGATCGCGGGAAGTGAGATGGACAAATTTTAATTTATCAAGCAATTTAAATTCCTATATTTTAAAACACTTTTTAACCTTGTTCCTACTCAGCAATCCGTAGAGTTAACTCTTTTTCACTCTGTCTACAAATTTTAACCAGTATAAATTAACTTTAAACAGTTTAAACCTTTAAACTAATATCTTCTAACACTTCAGTCTTCATTGAGCTTCATCAACTTCTCCTTCGTTAAGTCCTTATCACCAACGTCAAGAATTCCTTATTATAAACATCAGAGATAGATCATTATACGTTTTTATTGTTTTTAATATCAGATGTAGGGTTACCTGGGAGAAGTATTTTAGTATCTTGTATCTAACCTAATATCAAGTACATCAGGAGTGCTTCAGATAAGTACATCGACAATATTCGTCATCAGGAGCGCCAAACAGCACTTATTATATTAATTTATTAGCTTTTATTTTATGTGCAATGGCGTTGGGCTAAGCGTTGTAATGTGATCAGAGTCATAGACCTGCACTAGTGATGGATACATTTGTTTAGGCTTGGGTTTTAAAATATTTACAAAGCGTCAATCCATTTTGTACCATTCGTTTGTCGTAACTGCTCGATTTTTTTCAATAAGTATACTAGAGCTCTGCCCTCTAGTTTGATTACTAGTTCGGCTAGCGACTATATTTCCTAATACAATTAAAAATCACACATGTCAACAAAATAAATATTTACTAATAAAAACATTTGCTTTATAGCTAATATAATTTAGTAAATTTACTGTACTAGCATGACGTATATTTATTAACTTTTTATTATTTATAGCGTATCAGCCATCAGGTGTTTCTTTAGTTTCTTAAGACTACATTTCAGTAAATATCATAAATCATAATTATATCTTAAATAAAATCCCAGAGGCCCCTCCCATATTTTCTTATGCAGTAAAATATTTATGTCAATTAACTTCACAAACACTTAATAATACATGCAGTGGTGGCCTGGGAACAAATTACTTGGACAGCTAAGTTAAAAAGGCCCCTCTATATTTACGTACAATTAGGAAGATGTGGGGCCTTGATCATATAATGAATAATTAAAATCTAACTTGTCACCAACAAAGTTATATTATTATTATATTTTCTTTATTATTTATCTATAAACCTATAGCTAGTACTTTAAAGTTTATCAGTAAAAACAAAGCCTATATAATAATACTAACTGATCCCCGTGCACTTCGTTACTCGTTAAAAATACCAACTGTATGTGATTAAAATTTTTTGTTAAATTCGTCGTTTAATTTTTATACCCGGCTAGTTATGTACAAAACTTCGCGTGAATGACCGAACTGATGATGTTGGTTCGAGAAGTTTAGGTAAAACTACTTTTCCACCAGTAGGTACATCATAGTTCATGAGATTCAGCCTTCCATTTCTTTGCTTGGCATTAATTGTTGCATATTTTATCCATTCTACCAATATCAATATCATTTAGCACAGAATAGTCAAAGTTAAAATCATAAGCACGGGTAGAATTTAAGAAATTGTACGGCCTGCGTCTCTGGCCTCTGCGAGTTCTATTCATTATCGATCGTATATTTTGTTAAACTTGTCGGCGGGAATGTTCAACGCTTGATTCCCGAGCTTGGGTTAGTTCAATAATTACTCAATGAGTACTGAGTAGCCAATTTAAGCATATTTTCATCGGCTGCTTCATTTCTGAGCAAAATTCACCGGTGCTTTGCTTAAACTGCAGACTGCCAAGAAAGCTGAGTTCTTTTTCTAGGCATAGAACCAGCGGAATCAACAATACCCAATATAGTATAAATTATTATAAAATCAAATAACGTACTGTTTAAATCAAATTGAGTGTGTAGAACAAATTAAATAAAAACAATTATATAAATATGAATACGACATATTATTAATATTATTTCATTACCTAGTTATTTTAAAACTATGATATTTTTTACTATTCTATTTTTGTACCTATAGTTTTAATTTTTTTTAGATTCTGAACGAAGTGAAGAATGTATTGTTTTACAATGATGTGTGTTTATTTTTTTTTTTTTTTGTGTCTGTGTACAGCATAACTAGTCGAAATAATGCTTCAATTTCAAACTTTGAGGGTGGTTTCCGATGTAAAAGTGAAGATCCTTGGTGCATTATAGAGGTTAAAAGTAAACATTTTCCAACATTTTTCAAAAAAATCAAGAAAAAAAAAAAATGACAGAAAAGTAGTACCAGGTATATCTATGATAATATAAGGTATTATGAATTATGATAACTATATGATAACTATACTAATTGATTAACCGTGCCTTATGCAAAATGTGTCTTAATTGAAAAATAAAATATTTGTTTCAAAATAGAATATATGACAATATTTAAATATAATATATCCTAGACTGACAAATAATCTCCGTTCAGAATCGTTTTTCGTATACAATGATACCTATCATTGCATTCAAATTTAATCCCATCCATTACAGTAACCTACTGTACAGCAGAGCGACATCCACGACTTACCCGCTTTTTTTTTTTTGAAAACAGTAAAAAAAGTTTAGACCATCGAAACTGGTTAGGATATGAGACACTCAGTACATTAGTACAACTGAAGTTCCATTGCGTCTTAGAATTTTGATATGAGTCAATAATTTTATAGTTTTTTAAAGTAAATTCATAAATTTCTTATTAATTCTTAAGTTTCAACTTAACCTGTGAACTTTCTAAAAATGTTTTATAGCCTCTAGCCTACTTCCATAAAAAGACAATCCAAGAAAAATAATTTTTAAATTCAAACCAGTATTTCCTGAGATTAACGCGTTCAAACTTTTTTTAACTCTTCAGCTTTATTATATTAATTTAGATTATGGTTAATTATGCAGCATTTTTATGTAAAATAATATGTAGTAGTCAATACAAAAATTATATATATCATGTTTATTAAATATTTTAATTGACAATTTTCAAAAAAATTCATAAAAATGTGCTATTTATAATTATTGTTTGACATGTGTAAAAAGTTATATGAGTTAAGTCGTTTCAATAAATTATATTGTATATATTTTTGAAGTTATAAGAAGGTAGGTTATATAATAATAATGAAGTCATACAGTTAATATAAAGTAGATTGATGAGTGTTTTTTTTATTAATATTTTAATCTGTCCGTTTAACTTAGGTACCTATATTAAGGAGTACGCATAGATTAAATTTTTAATACTATTTTGTTTAAAATGTAGGTATATATTATTTTAAAGATGCTCAATTACATTCCATAAATGGTACCTTCAAAGTTCAAATATCAGGATGTAAGGTAGATTTATTCTGAAATTAAACATGCAGCATAAGATAATACTAATGAATTTATTAAATAATTAAAAGCAGTTGTGAAATGAACCTAAAATAGTCCAGTAGCAACTTAAAATTGACCCACCACCCACCAACCAACGATTCATAATAAACACATGAACTATTACTATTAGCATTGCTATTACTATTTCCCTAATATAATATTATTATTTAGTATTTGTTTTTTCATTTTTATACTGAGCACCCACCCAAACACCTTTAATTATTAAAATAATTAAGAAACGATTGCTTCTCAAAGGCCATGTTTGTTTCGCACTGATTAAAAGTATATTTCTAATTAGGTTAATAATTTTAATAATAAATTAAGTCAAATTAACATAAGTTAAAATTACCATTTTGCCTAAGAATTAATTGATGATCCCATATCCTACAATTATAAATCATACACAAGCTTTTAATTTTGAAATATTTATATTTAATAGATAAAAACTAGACTATGGTTAAAAATGCATACAGAATTAAACTCTAATTTATTATACTTAATAATTAAAAGTCTGCATGCTATAGAGGGTGTTATTATTTTAAATAAATATAAATATTTAAATGAAGAATATACTATACCAAAAATAGTTATAAAAAGTAGTTCTGGTTTTTGAAAAAAGTGCTAAATTAAAACATTATTATTGATTTATTTTTAAAACATATTGTTACTTATAAACCATTAATATAAAGTCAAAAAAGTCGGGTTATTATGTGTATAATATTAGTTGTGATCATAACTAGTGATGAAATATTTTTCGTCTACCTATGCAGTATTATGGATCACCTTCTCAAAGAAACTTAAATTATAAGATGACAATAAATTACATTTTACACGAATATAAAATGTACCTAACTAAGTTGAATAAATAATATTTTTTAGAAGTATTCTAAGACGTAGGATTTGTTTTGTAAAAAAAGTTTTTAGGTTTTATCTAACAATTATAATTTTTGTATTATAGAAGTTTGGACATTGTTGGCCTTTAAGAACTAATGCTTCTGTAAAATTATTTATCCATTTTTCTCTTATGTTACCAATGAAATTGAACAGTCATAGGTACTAAGCACTAAGTTTTGCCTAAAAATGTTCATTAAAACCAGTTAATAAAATGGTTTTAGACAGAATATTATTCTTATTTTGATGAGTTAACAAACATATTGAAGCTTATTATTCTTAGAGTAGCTTTTGGAAGTCCTTTCGGGTCTTTAAGATTCAGAATTATATATATTTTTTGAGTGTGAATGCCATCTTTACAACAGCAATTTTATGTCTAATTTTTAACAAACAAATTTTACTGTTAAAGGTAACTACTTCCAAAATATTTATGCCGAGTGCTGAAATGCTGTTATATCTGATTTAATGGCTGGTTATACATAATTTTAATTCAAATACTGGCCTCTATACACACTATTAGGTACACTACTCACATTTTTTAAATCTACCTCCGTAAGTAACAAATAAAAATATAGGTATTCATATTAACATAAGTGTGTGTTAATAATATGTTATGTATGACTATACTGCCAGTAATGTCTAGGTATGCTTATGTCTACCTTCATAAGGTTTTGTTTTAATATTGTATTACATGAAGGAAGTATTGTGTCGTCAAATCCATAGGTAACTACATACAATGATGAATTTTTTTGGGATTTATCATTTGTAATGACTAAAGATGAATTTCTAGAACTATATATAGGTACTCTCTACTCTTATTAATATAGGTCAGAAATTCAAGATGACTTTACATGTGACTGTCTTTATTTCTTAATATCATAAAAATAAAATAAAAATCATATTTATTACATTATTTTTTAGCTTCAAGCGTAAAAAATTATTAAATCATTAATAAAATGTAATATTTTAATCAAAAATATGATTTGGTTAAATCATAGGGTCTCATAATATTTGCAAACGTAGAAATTGCTGCCGAACACTAGATATATAATAAACAAAACAGAACATAACCACAGAACACATACTAGTATACTACCTAGACTACGTTAATTCACTACTACACTACTAGTTTCCTACTATAAATTTATAACTTTTTAGGATGTAAGCATTATAATTTATAGTGTTAAAAGCACGATGAAGTACAGTCATACAGAAGATATTATCTAGATACCCATGTCAAAATAGTTTGTGATGTACATATATCAACATAAAATCTCCTTTACATCAAGTCACCGTGGTTATGACTGCTATGAGTAAGTAAATTAAACTTTATGACGACGTCGCGGAAACAATGCGAAAGCAGTTCCCGCGGCGTCGTCGGTTCAAACTGGAAAAAAAAAAAAAAGGTAAATTAAACTAGATACGTATGATACGTATTACTAAAAATCTGAGTGATGGTGCCAATGCCAAACTACCATGGACAAACTGGACAATTACAGATAATTTAATGTGTAGAAAACAATCAACGATGTATTATCCATCAATATAACATATTTTTTATTTGTAAAGCTGATATAAAAACTGGCCTACCATATCAAATATGATTAATAACTACAATTAAAGATATGCTTTAATATATCTAAAATCGTGTTAATAACTCAAGTAATGAGTGCCATGTGGATCATTATTCCATCTGTCCATCATGATTTTGTCTGTAACGTTAAGGGCCAGTTGTACTGTCTACGGTTAAACTTCGATTACGCTTAATCAGCTGATAACAGATATTTAACCGTGCAAATTCGGCCGATTAAACTACGGTTAACTTTAATCAGAGGCGGTACAACTGGCCCTAACCCTCTTATAGGTTTATTTTGTGATTTTCATGACAAAATAGATTTTCATGGTGATTTTGTCATGGCCTATGGCCTATGACTATATTATAGTTGGCAGTTGCTGATCACTGTTTATCAATATTCCCGGACTCCTGCGCGGCTGCGCCTGTTTCGGCAAGTTGTCCGATATAACATTAGATCTAACCAGCCTGCTACAACTACAGACTGCCCATAGGCAAACGCCAAACGCCAAACACGACGCGTCTTATAGGCTAGCGGCTAGCTAGGTTCCGGCCCGCCAAGCATTTTGCACCGGCCCGCCAAGCTAATTAATGTTTTGAAAATAATATATTATTTTTTATTGAATTGATTCATAAAATAAAATGAATTTATAATATTTTCTTTTGGTAGGTATTATTCATAACAAACTATAATAGTTATACATATACACTAATACTAACTAATAATAGATAAACTCGTCAAAATCACACATTTCTAAAAATGTTGGCCCGCGATGCAAAGCGTATATCAAATTTGGCCCGCCGTAAAAAAAGGTTGGAGACCCCTGGGCTAGCCCATGTTTCGTGGTTTCGTCGTCTTATCTACGCGTCGCCAACATTCTGCCGTTATAACTTATAGCACCGTTTGTCGAACAACTGCAGCAGCACAACCACGTGACCTGTGGTCGAAGTTTGTAGTGGGGAGTGGAATGGAACGATCGCCCGCCATGCACGATGCACATTGTAGGGCAATCGGCAATAGGCTATTGTGTCTGTGTGATAGTGGAACATTGCATGTCAATTGTCAGTAGTACTCTGTACGATAAACGGTTAGAAAAAATTTTTTTGCTCAATTCTGGAAAATCATGAGGTTATCCGGGTTATCGTGATGTCGTCGAACGGCATCTTTACAAAACTACACCATCAATGTACGTTCGGTGTTCTTAGTGCTTGAGAGAGTGCGTTTTCGGTTTCTATCGAGTCCAGCCTTTCCAGCTGGCTTGGGTAACCGCGTACTGTGTGCGCAAGCATCGTGAGAGTATACGTTTCTAATCGCGAACGTCATCATGTCCGCCGTGAAACAAGTGATGCAGGTCATCGGCTCGCACCACATATCCAATCAGTTGCTGGAATCCGATTGCGACAAGTCTGGTGGTCTGATTTCCAACGGCGAATTTGCGTGGTTTGCCGCCGGAGCCAATATCATACTTTATTCAAAACAGCTTGGGTCTGTTGTGTCGTCCCGGTCGTTCGCCACCAATCAAAAGGATAAATCGTTGACGGTAAGTTGTGCACCCACATCGGTTGTTCTCATTGTGGTTAAGCAAATGCGTATACTTTATCCGGCGGGAGAACACTCCAGGAAAAATTCGGTTCTTCTGTCCATCACCTGTAATTATTGGGGAGTAACCTTGCCTCATTGAAATCAGTCTTGTAGTTGAAGTTACACGGAATGGGTTTGTTCTCTTGCTGGATATGGTATATTATATAAGATTTTTCGGTATACCTAAATAGAAAAAGAAAAAACTCATTAGATATCAATGATATGGTCTTCAAACCTTGGTATGCATTTATTTTACAAAAACTGATGATATTGTCTGCTTACACCAAATCTACCTACCTTATTCTGGTAGATAACTAGTAAGGCGGGCCTAATAATAAAGTCCTAGGAACTAAGTGACATCAGTATTGGAGGGAAAGAATCGTTAGACGACAATAATTGTTTTATTCATATGTTCCTTAGTAATTTATATTACAGTATTTTTTATTATTTGTAATAAATGTAGGGCAGCGGTCACCTTAAATTTCGCAGACCACTAAAAACATACTCTAAATTTAGATCATAGATCTAAAAATCTATGGACCACTAAAAGCTTAAAATAGCTTTTTACATACATACCATTCCATTGATAAGTCTTACATCAAATTAATATATAAAAATGGCGTTAGGTGAATTGCGTCCCATTTCTATAAAACCAGGTGAATTGCGTCCCTGTTATATTTTAATACTAGGTTTATTTATATAAAAAATAGTAAAATTATTATAAAAGTATCTTAAACTGGTAAACATTTTAATGAAACAACTTTGACATATTCAAATCTGGTCAATAATTTATTATTACATTCGATCATTTTTCTCGAATATAATTTTCTTTTTCGATAATTTAAAATGATTTTCTTTGTCCATTACTACGTATTTTTAGGTATGTTTTGGATTGAATATCTTTTATAACATCAATAAAATTGTAAATATTTGGATGACTAGAGATAAATAGATATATCTATCTAAATAGATTTAATTTAGAGTGGGATGCCTCACAACTGTTGGTTGTCCGATTTATTGTTGGTGTAAATTCAGCCCAGAAATTTGGTGGAAAACTTTCATCTTTTGTAATGTAAGTTTTAAATATGTAATCTATGAATTTATTAATTTGTTCGTCTTCAATAAGTAAAATGGATTGCAAATCATTTTGAATGCATTCTTCTACCTCATCTGAACGTAAGAAAGGCAACCCGAATAAATACTTAAAAATTGAATTTTTTCAGAATTATAATCTTTAAAAACTTTTGTCAAACCAAGAGACTGTATTTTTCTCCACCAACTTTGCCTTAGATGAAAACGACATCCCTTAATTTGAGCTGTAGGTAATACATGTCTTACAGCAGAATGTATTGCGGATTCAAAATCTATGTGGACATATGTAGGATAAAACAGGAAACCATTTGTATCACAATGATATAATACATGTTTAAATAATTGCACATACGTTTCAGTGTGTTTGTTTTGTATTAAAAAATATATAAGAGGCACGTAATTATCATTATGAAGTCCATGAATTGTAAAAACTTGCATAAAAAATTTTAGACACAATTTAAATGTACCATCAATATAAATATGTTGTACTTTGCATAATACCTCTAAATTTGATATCGTTGAAAAACCAACTATGCCATTTGGTTTGCCATTCACTAATAAAAAAATGTCCAGTTTATTTGTTTTTATTTCATACATACATAAAGAATCGTGAAGTTCGGAAAGACTATTTGGTAGTTTTGGGTGAACATATGTATGTGCATAACAAATATTTCTTTTGATTAGTGCCATATCGCTAGTCGTTATTGTTTCTACGTCATTATTTTTTAATTCTACTTGTAAAAGTTTTGGTGGTTTTGACGAAATATTTTCTATAGCTTTTCTCTTAAGAGAATTACTAATATTTTGTCGATTTAATCATTTTTGTTCTGGTTTTGGGTGATTATGCTCTTTAAATTGTTCAATTATATTAAAATTATTTTCACATTTAAAAAAACACTTACAAGATTTTATACAGCAGCACCAACGTTGTATGTCATTTCTTAATAGTTTTTGGAATCGAAATTTTAAATCTTCAATTATAAAATTTTTTTTTTTTTCACTTATTGAAAACTCCATTTAAAATTAATAATAAAATAATTGATTAAACTGTATACTGACGATTGATGACTGTGGACTGACAGACGACTGCTTGTCAACTGTATATGTTTGGAAATTTGAGATCACAAATATTATATAGTAATTATATGTTATCGCAATTATTGTCGCGAACGGTCGAATATAAATGTAAAAAATATATACTTCCGATTCTAAACGCCCGTATTGTATTGATACTGAAACACTCATGTGAGATAAAATATTATTTGATTCTTGGATATTCCGATAAATGATATAAATACAAATAAAATAAAATAAAGGTTCTGCAGTTATATCGCTTAGAATGAAATGTTTTGTGTGTAACATTTCAAAAAGTATGTTAGAGTAGGCGTCGGGGACGCAATTCACCTACACGGAAAAAATATTGGGGACGCAATTCACCTATTCAGAAAAAATATGGGGGACGCAATATTCACCTATCTGTTATCTAATTTTTTTTCGGGGACGCAATTCATCAAACCCGATAAAAATATTTGGCTGAAAGGTTAATAAAATAATATTGCAAATAACATTCAAATTTTTCTGTGGACCATCGGTTGTTACTGCTGTTTCAGGAAACTAATTATGGAGACATTTATGGTTTGAAATGTACCTACTACCAACCTATATTTTAATAATTAATCAGTTATAACTTGTGATTTATTGACATAATATTTTAAAACGTTTTCAAGTTAACATTTTTAACTGCAGTTTATGTTTAAAATGTATTTTGTAAATAATTCAACTTAACTTAAATTACCTAATTGATTTTGATAATCTATGTTGACTATTTCATAAATAATCATATTGACAATAGTAAGGTATCTATTAACTAGGTACCTACAAAGATATTAGGTATTAATTATACGTTTTGTTGGATATTATTAATTTATTTTGATCTAGATGCCTATAACATTTAACATACAAATATAAATGGTAAATATGTTCATAAAAATAATTTATGATTTTTATTTATGATTTGCATGAACAAATCTATGCAATGATACCTATCATTATTTCTAGTTGAGAGAAATATTGTGTATTTTTTTAGTTTATAAATTTCAATATTAATTTAAAAAGTCTAAAAATTAATTTGTATTTGTATGTATATTTTTTTGTATTATAAACCTTTTCATGATTTATAGGCACTGTAAAATAATACTTGATATTTTTGTTTTGTATTCCAGATAACTTTTGTTCAAGAATTACATAACAGTAAAAATCCACACATTTTGTTAGTCGGATGCTCTTGTAAATCTATTGGTTTATTGTTTGTTTGTCAATTGCCAACATTAACGACCATTCGTTGTATTCAAATGCCAAATCCAGTATGCCAACTTTTAAGTTATTAAATTATTTTAAGAGGACATACTACCCACTGAGTTGTATCTGTTTTACAAATGAAGCTTTAATAAACGAATCAATTGACCTATTGATGGAACAACAAATAAGGGTGTTATGTCCTCTTAAGAAATATCAATAAATGAAAAAAATCAATTTTAAATATTATATTTATTAATTCAGATATCCTACATTTCTACAATTAGTAATGAATCACTCGTGCAAGATCAACTTTGTGATGAATTTAAAGTTATGTCCACTGTACTCTTAATTGGAATGATAACTGGAGCGGTTTTTGCAGTTGACCTAAGAAAACGTTATATTGAGAACCGTGCGTTGACCAAATAACATTTTCAATATTTTATATTAAATAAAATTCTTATTTTCCATAGAATTACAAAGAAACGAAATAGTTGTAAATGAATCTAAGCCAAGCAAACTATTCATCATTAGAAGAAACGAGGATTGCCAAGAAGTTAAAGAAATGAGTGATGATAGTGATTGTCATTTAGCAATATTCATAAATGGTAAAATAAAATTTAGAAAATGTATTCATCATTTATTAATCATAATATTTTATCTTAGAAAATTTCTGTATCTATTGTAAAAAACAATACCGTGGCAAACTAAACTTTAGCATATCTAGTTTATTATATAATGAAGAAATCAATACTGTAGCCATTGGATATTCTACAGGTCACTTTCAACTTTGGGACTGTAAAATAATGCGGACAATGTAAGTATTTGGTCACCCATTTATAATATTATTTATAAAATTATGTAACTTACAAAGTTTCTTTGAATACTTGTTATGATTAACTCAAATGATTTTTATTATTATTATTTTTTAGATATTTGTTAAAAGAGCCTAAATGTGTTATGCCAGTAACCCATATTACTTTTCTTGAACCATCAGATGATCCAAATAATCTATGTTATCTTTGGGTTATTCAATCAGATAATTCTAGACTTCCGAATGCCATGATGATTGCTTTGACTTATGAGCAAAGAACTATGATGTCAAATGGCTGTTTGTCTTATAGAGTGAGTTAAATTAAATAATAATTAAATATTTATAAAAAATTAAATATTTATATTTAAAATAATTTTTTATGAAATATTGTGTTTATACAAAGGTATATAAAGGAAATGGTGTAAAATTAGAAATGTCTTTAAGAAGAGAATCTGGAATTGGTCGATGCATATCTGCATTAACTTTATGTAATGTGAATTTATTCAGAAATGAAACTGGTAAATAAATCTTAGTAACTAATTAATGCTGATCATCTTAAATAAACTATATGCTAATATATTTAAACAATAAAATATAATCATTTTAAACAATTAGTTTTTTATTTTTAACATTGATTAGATATGGATGAAGATTGTGAAATAAGATTATTTGCAATGTTAATGGAAATTCGTCGAAATGTGGATGCTAGCCCTGAATCTTACGTTTTTTTGTTTGATATCAACCAGTGGTATAAAGCTCAGATGCCATCAAATATAAATCACCTCAAAGTATCAAATTCTTATGCTAGTTTTGTGAAATTACCTCATAATTCTAGTTATTTAGATTTAAATATTTCTGACAAGACATTGCGCCCATTTGGTTACAATTTTAGAAATAATGTTGAAGAACTCTATTATCCATCTTCAATATATTTTGGTAACAACATTACAGTATTTAAATTACAGTACTTCATTGCTGAAAGTTCTCCTAAGTATACTTTTAAAATTTTTCCCCAGAATGTGATTGCTTATTAGATACCGAAATTATTAGATTTAAACATGCTGGTGTTCAGCAAGAAATTTTGGATCAATTGCTTTTAAAAAATTGGAGACTATTAATTAATCCAAGTTTAATATTCAGCCAGTGTTTACAGACAAATTTAAGACCTTTCTTTTGGGATAAAACAGATGATTATGCAAATTACAGTCTGGTAAAAATAAAAATATGTTACTTTCATTTTGTTCATTTAGAATGTGTATTTTGAATTAAACTTAAATTATAATCTTATGTGAATTAAATTTTTTCAGCCTGATCAAAGAAGTTTTGTGATATCAATTATAGTAGAAAACAAAATTATGTCAGTTCTTAGTGCGTGTGCTGAAGAATGGAAAAATGGTACTTATGCATCTAGTGAAGCAACAATTTTACATTTAGTTCAATGTCTTTGGAAGCACGTCATGGTTGTTAAACAATATGCTGACAAATTATGTAAATGTCTAATATGTTAAATATCATTTATTTTATCTCTTTAAAAATATAATCTGTTTAGGTGTTCCTTTATTTGACTATTCTGGTACTCAATTGGGTAAAAAAAATGAAAGAGTATTAAATCATTGTTTATCTCAAATGCTGTGTGTAAAACATTTCCTGGAAGATTTGCATAATTCTTATGGTATTCATATAATAAATGGTAAATATAATCAACAAAGCTTATTTACTATTTTATATTTATGAATATTGGTATAAAATGTTTGATTCTTTACTATGTTTTTTTAATATCTGATGTTATCTTTTTATTTTTAATGATAATATTATTTAACAAGTGAAAAAAATTAACCTAATTAAATATTTATTTTCTTATTTTAGTTGATTATTCTTATCGTGTGTATACACTAAGTTTGGTTACTCAGTATTTTAAAGCAGTAACATGTTTTATTTACTATGGACTTTTACCGGAATCGAATGAAGAAGATCCTACTCATAAAATCATACAGTGTGATTTTTCGTCTCTTATTCAATATGCTATTAAACGGTTAGTAATTAAATCTTAAGAAGACGTTACACCTGTATGTGTTGTCTTTGTCTTACAAGTGAGTGACATAGTAAATTTTACGCTCAGCAGATCACGTTTAGCTCTGTTAGTATGAAATTTATGGCGAATTGTCCTCTTATAAAAATTAAAGATAACATTATTATCTCATAGGCTTTTTATAAGCTTTTTATTATATTTAATTCTAAATTGTTTGTATATCTTAAAATACTCATAACTTGGTTTAAAATTAAAATATAATTAAAAGCCTATGAGAAACCCTTGAAAATAATGTTACCTTTGATTTTTATAAGAGTTTATAAGATTTATAATTCACTCTAAATTTTAAACTAACCGAGCTAAACGTGATTTGCTGAGCGCAAAATTTGCTATGTTACACACTTGTAAAACGAAGACAATACATGCGGGTGTAGAGTCCTCATAAATATTTACAATTAAAAAATAAATGGACATTAATATATTTTCAGTCGAAAGGAATTTGGAGGTTTGTCATTGTATCTTATTGACGCATTTGTGTCTAATGAACCTAAAGGAAATAAATTGATTGAGCAATGGCTACATGAAGGTGGTGAAGAAACAAAAGGCTTATATCCGCCATCTAATGTTCAATGCCTACTAAGAATTTATTTGAATGCTGCACTTTCTAACCAAGTCAAAGATTTTATCACAATTTATTTTTTGATTGATGTCTGTTCATCACAAGAGTTAGTTTTAATATTTTAAAATTATTTTTTGCTTACATATATTTACTAAATTTAAACATAATTTAACATAACCTGTTTTTAGAATTGATTTAATAACAGCAAATCGTATGTGTAATTTTGCTGTTGAATTCGATATTGAAAATAAAGGATTGAATACACTATGTCGTGCTAGCTGGTTATTAGATCACGACATGTTTGAAGTAAATTTTATTCTCACTTTTATTATATATTATTTTCATATTTAATTTTATTTGTGTGTAATTTATTTTTTATTTTTTCTTAGGAAGCTATGGATATCATGGCCAGCAGCAATGAATGGATGGTTAATGATAAATCTTGGGATTGGTATCACTGGACTGTCTTGAAATTACTTGTGTTTAAAGAGCAATATTTTTGGGCACGGTTTTACATGCAACTCACTAATATTAGCTTAGTCAATATTGATGATCACAAGTAAGATATTAAGTTCATAAAAATCTAGTTCTTTATTATACCTGAAGTTAATTCTAAAATTGTTTCATATTTTGTTATTTTTTATTTTATTATTACTTGAACTACCTATTTTCTATTTATTTAACAATTATTATATAAGCACAAAATATTTACTTTTATTAAAATTGTATATAAATATATAAACTTATTGCCATGAAATATCAATATATAAATTTCTAAGAATTTAAAATAGTTCAGTCAAATATAAATTAAATATAATCAAAGATTCTAAATAATTCTCCAAAATCCCCGAATTTTGGTACACTCACAGAGTGTACTATTCTACTTGATGTTATAAAACTCCTGACACATATCCCCTGAGCGTAACTCTATCCCCAAAAAGGGGTAAAATCTACCGTATCTCTGTTATATATTATATAAATTAATATTATATTTATATTAATATAATATAAATTGTTGACCTATGAATACAAATTAAGACAAAACAAAATAAACCATCAAAATTTACCATATATGATACTCAAGTTTTAACAAGATACAGTTAAGTATAGTTTTTTTTTAATTTTTGGGGATGAAAGGATGCGCATTAGGACTTTTAAGTATGTTGATTAGAATATGTGAGGTCTTTCTCTAATTTTTTGTCAGTTGGATTATTAATCAGGCCGTTTTAAACTACACTTATGAATTATGTAAAAAATAAAATAAATTTTAAAACCTCTTACTGGTGTGAGTGCACTATAAAAAAGCTGCCTCTCTAATACACATTCTGGAGTGTGGCCCCCTTTTTTGTTAATATAACGTACTTAGGAGTATCCATTTTGATATTATCTATGGTGTGGATGTGACACAACATAAACACAATTTTCAAAATAAAACATACTTGATTTTGAATTTAAGAATGACCACCAAAATACCTGGGTAGAGAATATAAGGTGTATTCCAAAAAAAAAAAAAAATCAATAATCAAATCAATTATGTATATTAAAATAAATGCAATTTATTTTATGATATGTTTGAATTTAAAATTATATAAACAAATTAGTGTAGTATTGACTAGTTCTATTATTTTCTTATTTCAGGTTTTATGTTAACTTGCAAATCATGAACAACCAATATTTTGATACTTTAATGTATTTACGAGCCAGATCCCCTAAAGAAAAACAAACTTTGTTTGAATATTTCTTTGACCGTATGTTTTCAAAGTATAATTTAATTAAAATCTTCTTAATAATGTTCTTTTATTTATCATTAGGATGTAAAGAAACAAAGAGATTAAAATGTCTGATGGAGTATCTGTGGGATAAGGAGGAAGCAGAATTATTTTTGTCGTATTTGAAAAAGTTTGATGATACTGAAACATTAACTTTTCAATTAATATTTTTGTTACAGCGAGGAAGGTAAGTTGAATTAAATAAAAATGTATTTTTTTTGTTTAATGAGATTTTAAAACATCTTAAAATATTGTATTAAACCTATTCTATTTTGTTTGTAATTATCTATTCAACATTATCATGCACCTAATGATGTAATATACTTTTCATGTTGATTAAACAAATGACCATGTATACTAAACTTCATTTACTAATTATTAATTTATTATTTAAAATATACATATATATATATATATATATATATTATTAAATATTAATTTTAATAGCTGTGTAATTCATTTTTATCTACCTTTTATAATTTTTACAACGTTTTTTATTTGAAAATTTAAAAAACCAAATAACATAGAAAATAAATAATTTAAAAATGTATTAGTTAATATTTATGTTTCTCTTTATAGAATGTTTTTGTAATGTTTGTCAGTGTTTATTATGGTTAGACAAACAATGCAGTATTCACACTTCACATGGCAATAAGAATATACCTAAAAAAATTGTATTAAATTTCTATTAAAACATACAGTATAAATATAATTCAAATGTATCCAATACAATATTTTATGATAATATGATAATTTTACCTTATTTGTTAATTTGAAATATGTATATTCCTGTGGACTACCAAATTTTATTTAAACATTTATGGTATAATTGATTATGTTTGCATGTACACTATTAGCTAGATCTATTTATGAAAAATGTACATGTATGTAACTATCCAATTACATTTTAAGAATACTTTTTTTTAGTCATAAGGAAGCTATCAAATTAAATCAAACATTAAAAGCTAGACTTAAATCAAATAATAATGATGCACTGGCAATTACTAGTCTTTTAGTTGATGGATTTGAAAAACATATTCCTAATATTATGAAAAACAATAATGGTCGTCTTCCTATTCAAAGTGTATATAAAAAACCAAGTTAGTTATTGTGCAGTCAAATTCTGCTCTGTTATTGTTTTTACACAACCTACTATGAAAAGTTTTATTCACCATAATTAATTATTTTTAGATGTTGTCGTGAAATGTATGAACAATGAAAGTAAAATGATTATAATGGATAGGAATAAAGCAAATTGTTTATTAAAAAGGAAGAGTGGATCTTTTACACAATCAAATTCAATGTAAACAATTATTTATTATTATTATTTAAATTATATGTATTATGTATTATATTAATTTAAATTGTTTTGTTTAGTGATCTTTTCTTACCAGCAAATAATAATACAAGGAAGCGGTCACCTATAGACAATATGAAACATAATGAAAAACGCAGAAAAATAGATGACAATTTATTAAGTACTCCAAGAGCTGATAATGAAATTGTAAAACCAATTGAAAAACAAGTATTAGAAATACTCAATACTCCTTTAGTTGAAAAGACTATTGCATCACCATCTATTACAAGTTACTCATCAATTTTAAAGGTATGTAATATTGTACAATGTTATATATTATATAAAATTGTATGCAATTACGTTATGTAAAAACATACCTAGAAATAGCTAATAGGTAATTATAGGCCTATTTTTTGTTGGCTGAACCGCTGAACTATAAACTATTGTGTCTATTCATTATGATTTTTTGATGTTATATTTACTAGTGTTGATTTTATTGAATACCAAATTTAATACCCTTTATGTTATTATAACTGTGTCTTAAATATACAGTTTTTGGTATTTTTACATTTCATAAATTGATTAAATATCATATTACATCATACATGAATTATAAATATTACATATTATAAAGCAACTATTATTTGCATAACAATATATTTATAATATTTCAGTACAGTATAGTAATCCCTCATTATCTGCAGTTAAGTCAGCGATAACATTTTATCTGTGTTATATGACTTTGTAAATAATAGATTTTAGATAATTTTAAATAATTGTTGTTATATCGTTAAGTATAATTATTAAACTATGTTTAAATATACTGTACGCATAGATAAAGATTATATTATGACTTTTATTTTCTTATATTGTTAATTTGTTTATTGGTATTTTCATCTTTCATAATATATGCATGATAGATAATTAATAAATTCATAATAGATCATGTTTAATGAAAAATAATAATTAATCAAATGCATAACTATAAAGAATATTAACCTTAATGTAATGTTTAAAATTAAATACAATGTAAATTAAATCTCTTATTCCTATTTACATTACTTTATGGTCTCTTTATTCACGTAACTTTGCTGGAACGTAACCCCCGCAGATAACGAGGAATTACATTTAAACAAATCAATTGCATTATACTAGGAAGTATTATATTAATAGTTTTATATCATAATCCTTGTTGTGAGAAAAATATTATTAAAATCCGATAACTGATATTATAAAATACCCGATAATATTTACCGATAAGTACTAAGTGGTATACTACTGTAATAATTAATATTATATATTAATATATTATATAATGACTAAATTAAATAATTAATAAATATTAAATATTAAATAATTATTAATTATTTAATTATATTATACAATTAATATTTAATACAAATAGAGTTAACACAGTTTTACATAAATAATAAATATTAAATATTAAATAACCAAGTTAAAAATTTAAAATGAACACTTTTCTTTCTTGTTAGTTAATAATAAATTATAACTTATTAATTTAAGTTATACATTTATAAGTTTTAACTATAGTTTATAAGTATAATTTTAACTCTTTATAAAACAAATAAAAATTATAATAAAAAAAAAATCACATAATATTTAGAAAATAATAATTTTCCCTTTTTCATTCCTTGTTTAAGTCTTTTTATAACAATTAAGAAGTTTAATTTTTAATACAATAAAATATTTAATCTATGTATGATAATTTTTTTTTTTTCATATCGGTTCAAATATCGGTTAAAAAAAAAACCAATACCAATAAAACCGATATTACCAATATCGGCCGATAATCGATATCGGTTTGTATATTGGCCCAGTCCTATTATTTATTTATATGAATCTTTTAAACAATTTAATAAAAATACAATTGATACCTTAAATTCGATATAGACTGTGATTATTACTACTATAATCATTGTTAAACTAAGCAATAGTAGTTAGTACATAATAATTATTATTATTCAGTGATATAACTTATAATTTTATGTTTTAAAATATAATATTACTCAATTTAACATTGAAAAAATATGTCTACAATATTTAATAATTGTATTACAACAGTTATATGCTGCCCCAAACTTCCTATTGAATGCAATGCAACTATGTTAATCCAGCTCTGTGTATTTCTTTGTGTCCAATGTGATATATAAACAGTCAAATAATTATATCAAATTAAACCTTATGTTTTTGTTTATTTAAGTAATAATATATATGTATTTAACCTATGAAATGTATTTTTAAGATTTTGTTTTATTTGTGCACAATGAAATTGATAAAAATTGATAGTTAATATATTTTAATTTATGTTATAATACTCAATCCACTCTAAATACTCTAATGTGGTCATGTCTTGAAAAAGACCATCATCTTAAAGTTAATCAATTCAAAACGTCAAAATATATTAAAATATATTATTATATAATATTTATAATTATTATGAATTTAACATACCTACCATTTCTCAAATTTTTATTGAATTCATATCCCATCTTATTGATTGTTATTAAATTAATTATGATTTCAGACAAAATTTTCAACAAACAAACAAAAAATATCATTTAGTGATGATATGACTCCAAGGTCTTCAATAAGATTTAGTTTACCTAATAATACTGACACTATGGTTGAAAGGTGCGTTATTATTTTGTTTATTTATTATTTTATATTAACTTTTAAAGTTATTAAAGAAATCAAATCGCTAGAAAAATTGTTTAATAAATATTTTTTGAAACATTGAGCAAATATTGTTGTGTTCACAATCATAAAAATCATTAAGAGCAATGAGAACTTGTGAACATCACTACAACTGCTGATTATTTTATCATTGAATACTCAATTATTTCAAAAAAATTTCACATGATTTCTAGTCATTAAAAACAAAATTAATATATATATATTATCCTGAAAATTGTTTAAGTTTTTATTTCTCGAATGACATCATTCATTTCATATATTATAGCTGAACAATTTTCTAATTATTTTGAAATATAAAATCGCATTTGAACAAATAATTTATGAGATAAATACTTAAAGTATTTAAAGTTTAGATAAGAAGGGTAGAGTTACTCATAAAAATTTGGTCCACAACCTTTTAATACTTATAAGTTATAACTCATTGAATACACATCCTAAATTCAATTTTTATACATATTCATACTCAGAATAATATTCTGCTTTTGATGATGATGATAAAGTTAAAACTGTATGTTGTAATTAAAAAAAAAAAGTAAATTATTTGAAACCATTTCAAATATTTTCAAAAGCGCAATACCTTTTGAATAATGAGTATCCCACATTAAATTAATCAATGAGTAAACAAATATTCTTCAGTCATAGTATTTAAAAAAATTTCAAACCGTATCATTTACAACATGTTATAGCATATGACTATAATAACTTTTAAAATCATTTGCTAAGTTTTTCATCAATTAAATATTTTTCAATCTTTTTGTTTAGGGTTGATTCCAAAAAAGTGGTTAATGTACTACAGACTGATAATCCTGAAAATGAAAGCTTTTACAGTGTTGATAGCAATGACAACAATGATTTACCAAATCAAATTATTCCTGAACAAATACCATTAACTTTCCAGGAGACACTCAAAAGTAATTCTAAAATGAATAATAGTGATGAATATGAAAAAATGGATATTTCTGAGGAAAATTCATGTTCTGAACATGAACAAATTGATATAGATGATGATATGTCTGAAAATGAATTGGAAAATGAAAAAACGGTTTCAAGTTTATCAGATGATGATTGTGTTATCTTAACATCTGAAGAAGAGGATGATAAAAATGTTCCTAAAAATTCAAGTTTAACTTTGAAAGAAGACATCTCACCTTTGACTCCAAAATCAGTTACAATAGAAGAGAAGAAAAAATTGAATCCTAATTTTGCGACCTTGACTACTGTAGGTGTTGATAATAATAGTCTAATTCCTAATATCCATGAGAATATTAATAAAAATGAAAAACCACTAGTTAGTGATGTTTCTACTGACTGTTTAAAACTGGACACAAATTCTAATGATCAACTTCCTGTAAAAAAAAGTAAAGTTATTGATTTGATTTTGTTGGATTCAGATGAAGATGAAAGTGATGTTTTATCTGAATGCTCATCAAGTAAAAAAACATCAGATGGCAGTATCATATCAGAAGAAAGTGATTTAGAAAACACAAGATATGGTAGATTTAAATCTCAAACAAAACAAGGCACTGAAGATAGTAATGACGAGGAAGTTGGTGGATATACTGAAGAAGAAGATGATTTCGGAGAATGCGAAATTGAAGAAGATGAAATTGGAGAAAGTGAAATTGGAGAAAGCGAAATTGGAGAAAGTGAAATTGGAGAAAGTGAAATTGGAGAAAGCGAAATTGGAGAAAGCGAGATTGAAGAAGAAGGTGAAGAGTTAGATTTTTCAGAATCATATGATAGAGACTCAGAAGAATCTGAAAGTGAACTAAGCCCTAAACAATGTGAAAACAAATGGCAAACAGAAGATGACTCAGAACTAAATAGTGAAGTAAGCGAAGAAAGTAATTCAGAACATTCTTCCATAAACAGTTTAGATCAACAAAATGTTAATTTTGATGAAAATGACGAAGAGAATAAAATAGAAAACTGCCGCATAACATGTTTCAGTTCTGTGGATAAGCATAAAAGATGTGACAATGATAATAATAAGAATAAGTCAAGCCATATTGAATTTATCAATCTAGATGAAGATGATGATTTAGAAAATCAAGAAGATTTAGAATGTGTTGATAATAAAGAACATCAGTCAGAAAAACTCACAGATAAACCGTATGATGAAAATGAAGACAATTTAGATGAATCAGATGATGTAAGTGACGAAAACTATTCAGATGAATCAGATATCATAATTGATGATGAAAGTGACGAAAATAATTCAGAAGAACCATTTGTTACACTTGAAGTTGAAAATAAAGATGTTGTAGAAGTTCAAAATGTCGTACCCGACGATGCAAAAGAAGAATCAAATAGCATACTTGTTGGTGAAAATAATGAAAATTTACAAGTACCTGATGTCATAATTAATGATGATACAAGTGGGCAAAACAGTGAAGAAGAATTACATTCCATACTTGAAGATGCAAGTGAAGAAAACAGTTCAGAAGAACCAGATGTTTTACTGGATGTTGTTGCAAATGAAGAAAACAGTTCAGAAGAACTTGATGTTGCAAATGATGAAAATCATTTAGAAGAAACAGGTATTTTACTTGACATTGCAAGTGAAAAAAATAATTCAGAAGAACTTGATGTTGCGAGTGATGAAAACAATTCAGAGGATCCAGGTGCCTTACTTTACGTTGCAAGTGAAAAAAATAATACAGAAGTACTTGATGTTTCGAGTGATGAAAACAATTCAGAAGAAGCTGGTGTCTTACTTGATGTTCCAAGTGAAGAAAATAATTCAGAAGTACTTGAAAATGAAAGTGAACAGAATAGTTCTGAAGAATCAAATGTGATTCTGAATGATAATAATGCTGAAAATAATTTGAAATTGTTCAAAACTCTAAAAAATGAGGAAACACCGGAAAAGAATGAATTAGTTGACAGTGATAAAATATTATATCCCATTGATTCACAATCCAATTCATTAGAAAATCACGCACATAATTTGTATGTCACTAAAGAGACTAATTCAAATGAAAACAATCAGATATGTTATGAAGAAAATAAAAATTCACATACTATTATAATCGGCGATGACAAAACTAATGATTCATGTGAGAAAGAAGACAAAGATGTTATTGAAATTGTTGAAAATACAGATCAGGTAAGTGATCCTATTAATCTCCATGACATTGAAAACAATGAAGATAATTTATATAATGACCACAATGAAGATAGCCAGTCTGAGTATTTGTCTCCTAATAATGATCATTCTTTTGAGATGTTAAGAGACGAGTGTAACCCCATACCTGATGATGGTTTTAATCATCTTACTATGAATGGAGTTGAAGCAGATCAGCTAGAAATGGAAGTTAATCAATCTACTCCATTTATGTTTGGGGAATCATTTTTTGGTCAACAAGAAATTCCTGAGAACAAGCCCATGCTTCTGTTTGGTCATTTATATTGTTCTGAAAATGAACAACTAAATGTAAATATACAAACTGATAAACTTGAAACCCAAGAGTCAATTGTTATTAACAATGTAGTTGAGAACACTAATACAGAACCAGAAATTGAAGTAGAGGGTGAAATTCAAGATATATTAGAGCTAGAATCCTTACCTGAAAGTAATCCAGATGACAATATTGATACACAGAATAATACAGAATCTAATAATTTTCAACTGGAGTCTAAACAAATTAATAAAATATTGTATAGCAATGAAAAAACTGTCTTGTTAGATGATTCCCATCTTCAAAAACCTATTTATTTTGGAAACAGTGATTCCACACAAGAATTTGAAAATAAAGAGCAAACTTCTAGTACAAATATCGATTTACCAAAAAAATCTCTTGAACTGAAAAATAAAGATTTGACAAATGATGAATGTTGTGACTTACTTAAGACAAAACAAATAAACTCTTCTTTACCCCATGAATCAGAAGAAAAAATATTAAAAACAGATAATATTCTCCCTAATATGGTTGAAAACTATACTACAAATTCTGTAAGTACAATGGAATCTGAAATATCATCTTGTGTTGTTGTAGATGATGAAAAAATCTGTTTTAAGTCTCAAAGAAGCATTTCAACAACTGAACCGAGGCAATCAGTGGATGTAATCGATATACAAGATGCTGATGAAGTTCATTCTAAATCTGATTCATCTGTTGTGTCTTGTTCATCAAATATTGATCAATTCAATGATTTCGGTGTTAATGATCAGTTATTAAAAAATCAAAATATTGATGAAAACATCAGCTCTAGTTCAAATAATGAAGAATCAGGATCTCATCAAATAGTCAAGTCTGTACAAAAATGCATTGAATTAGAAACAACTACAATTAAAGCTGTTGGTCCAAAATGCCCAAATAATTCAGATAATATTCAAAATGATGCAAATGAAAATAAAACAAATTTAGTGGAAAATCTTGCAGAATTAGATAAAAGTCAAAATAAAAGCATTCTGGATATTCCACAGTTTGAAAATTATAGTTTGCGTTCATCTTCAAGAAAAAGTATTACAAAAACAAAAGAATGTTTATTAGATGTTCCTTCCACAACAGAACAAATATTAACCCGCAATAAAAAGAAACTATTGTCTGAACCAATCCAAGAAAATAAAACAAGTACGTCAATTGTTATTGACCAAACAAAGAAAGCCAAATCCATTCCATCGGTAGACACTATAACAATAACAACAAGGTCAAGAGCTAAAAGTGTACCCAAACAAGTAAAATTAGAAACGATTTCTTCAAATATTTTCCGTAGTTCTGGAATGGTTGAAGATAATAGTAGACAAGTAAGGGTGTCATTATCAAAAAAGAGATCAAAAAGTCAGGAAAACATTTCATCAATAAAACGTAGAAGTGGGCGATCAAAATCTTTAGCTCCTGTAGAAGAATCAGTATCTATTAACAGAAAAACTGTGTTTGGCTTAGAGAAAATACCTGAAGAAGATAGTTTAAATGTAGATACAGATATCATTAAAACTAGACATACAGCATTAAAAAGAAAATCAAAATTCAATTTCTTATCTAATTCATCAAAAAAAATAGAAAATGATAGTGTAAGCTCAAAATGCCAACAAGATACAAAACCGAGAACTCCACAAAGATCTAAATCACTCCAACCAGACCCTGTTCTAACATTTTCTGTCGTGAAAACAAAACCAAAACGAAGTTCAAGTGTAAATATGTTAATTTCAAATGATGAAATTCCTACTGAAAAGGGTGACTTAATGGGAGTTTTAAAAAAAGCATTAAATTCATCAGAAAAAATAAGAAAACGCTCGGTAACCGAGTCACTCAAGAGCAGAAAAAAACAAAAAATCCAAAATCAAGTTGAGGAAGAAAAAATTGAAATAGCTGAATCTAAATATAATTCAAATGATGAGTCTAATCAAAGTAATCAAAATTCTAATTCCTCTTATTCTTCTGAACAATTATCACCTATTGCTGGGAACATTTCTCAGCATATGTTGTATACTCCAGCTAAAAAACGAACTAAAATACGTATGACTAACTTGGATTCTGAAAATGAAGATTCTTCTTCAGATGAATCAACAGATTCTAATCACGTTATGACAAGATCAATGATTCAAAATTCTAGCATTGTAGAATTAGATTCTCTGAAGAATGAATTAAGACCATCGGTTAAATCAAAATTATCTATCAACCGGCATAGAAAATCATCTGTTAGCAACATAACCGAAATTAAAACTCCAAAGAAACCAGCTTCGCTTGTATTTGAAAGGGATGAACCATTGTCTAAGCGCAAAGCCAAAAATATAAAGGTAAGTGTTTCTAAATTTGTCAATATCTGTAATAATAGTAACTTTTCAAAATGTGACGTGATCTCAAATACCTTTCTTGACTTTGAGACAGTAAATGATGCTCAATGCTCATTTTACTTATTTTTACTAAATTGTCATTTTTAAGAACCAATATCTCTCATAAGTAATTAACATCCAACATTGAAATATTTTCAATAATTTTATAATTATTATAATTTGTATTATGTTTTTATTGTCTACAGTCTGTTAGAAATATTTGTAATAAAGCAAATTTATGAGAATTAACCTCCAAGCATTATTTATCATCAATTTAGCTTATCAATTAACGTTTATATCTTTATTTATTTAAGGAAAAAATTGTTCATGCGACAATAGAACCATCAATTGAAGCTCCTTCTACTTCGGAAAGACGTATGACACGTTTTCAACAATCAATATTAGATAAATCATTACAATCCACATCTGTTATTGGGTAAGAAGTTTTATCATACTATCCTAATAAAATTACACGAATAATTAATAAAATAAAAGTAAAAATTATTATTTACCTATTAGGCTATAATTATTATACAACCTTAATATTTTCTATACCTTTATGGTTCAATTAATATAATAAAATTTATCTTTATCTATAATTGAAATAATTTTTAGTAGTAATAATATAATAGCCTGTAGTAATCATATTATTTTAATTAAGGTGCATTTCGTTTTTTTTTTTTTGGTCAACTTATAACTTTTAGACAGGATATTATAAAGAATATTTTTCTTAAAAAAAATAACATAAAATGTGGCTTTTATAGGATTAAACTAAGTCATTTAGTATAAATATAATCTTCTAAACAAAGAAGATTCATCAATTGTTTACCATTCTTTAAACTAGAAATTATATTTTTGACATAAAGTTTAAAGATGCAGGGTCCGACCCATAGGCGCCAGCAGGGGGGTGCAAGCTGGGGCATTTCCCCCCTAATTATAATATTTATCCTCAAATCCTTACATTGCCCCCCCCCCCTAATAAAATTTCTGCGGGCTCCTATGGTCCAACCACAAACCTCCCGTATTTCAAAAAACCGTTACAAATTAAAAAACAAAGATATAGAAAATTCTTTTATTTTTGAATTACAAATGTTCCATTTTTAGTATGTGGAATCTGAAGATTTCTGTGCAGGATTCTTCTTGCACTTCTATGAGAAAGTCTCAGGGCAGCTATATGTTTAACTGCTAAATACCTTGAAGATTGCTAATTGGACACCCCCACAAATGCCATTTAAAATACAGAACCATCATTAGTAATTGATTCATTACCAATATAAACATCTACAATAGTAATGTAATGTATATTCGAATAATCGAATTATTTGAATCTTCGAACATTCGAATAATCAGTATTCGATGCTACAATACCTGATTTGTTTTATCTGTTTTTCCATGGCAAGCTTTTTATATTATTTATTATTAATAACTAATTCATATCTACACAACTAAAGATAATGTATGTCAATGATTAATCGACCTAAATACGAAAAATAGTTCTTATCTTACCTGTTTGTAGTTACCATTTATTTAATTATTATTTTTTTTTTGTAACTTATAGATTATTATTAATAATAATTTAATTATGATATTCCAGTATTTTGCACAATTTTTATTTTTGTATTTTAATAAATTGCCCTGTCAAATAATAAATATCGCTGGCATCGAATCCACTTCTTGCAGGCCTTTATGCGCCATATAATATTATTATTAAACGTTTTGTGTTGCGCGAAAACTTAAATAAATTACTTTTGTTAGGTATTGTATTGTAGCATCGAATACTGATATTTGAATGTTTGAATATTCGATTTATTTACGATAGACCTATTCGAATAATTCCCATCACTACTCTACGACAAATTGCGCCTACTAAAAATGGCACATACACCGCTATCAAATAATACCCCTTCATAGTTGTAACACCAGCCATAATCTCTAAATACAGCAGGTTTTTTTGCTGAACAATGTATTTCAATCAGAAATGAGTGCGTTTTAAATTTTAAATATATACTAGTATGTTAAATATATATTTTTGTATTTAAATATATGTATACATATTATAACTTTAATTTACTATTAATATTGTAAAATACTTGAAATTTATTTGTTTTATCACATTTTTCAGACAAGATACGACAACTAATAAAATCACTGCACCAAAACCAGAAAAGAAAAAACAAATTAAAAAAACAAATTTAAAAAAATCTAATAATTAACACTAATATATAAGCTTATATCTGTTAGTAAGAATATATCTTTAATATCTATTATTAATAATAATAAAAAAATATTAAAGAAGACCCTTAAACTTAGATTCTGTCATATGTTCTTATTATTCATATAAATATTAAAAATTAAAAATATATAATTTAACATTTTCCCCTTTATGTGGTCTTGTTGCTTTAAGATTAAAAATTAAACTAATTGTATTGTATAATTTCAAAATTGACTTGATTTTTATTATATTTTTTATTATGTATGTTTGATATAAAAATAAATACAACTTTTTAGTATCATAGCCTAATTGAATCATTTTTGTTTTTAATTTTAGTTATACTTTGATTTTGCTGATTGTACACATCTTCATTTTTGCTAATTTTTTTTATAACTAACGAATCAAGTTATTGAATACCTTACTGAAATAATGTATATTCAATTATCCCCATAAAATGATTTTCTTTAATTTGTTTACATAGTTAATTTTAATAATAAGGGTATATTATGTTAAAAATAATTTAGTTTATTTTTGAATAAAATCTAAAACTTGGAAATAAAAATAGAATTTTGTGTTGTATGATTTTGAAATTCAATATTCAAAATTTAATGAATGTGTTTTTCTTATTAATTATTATAATTGTATTATAGCATACATTTTACCAACTAATTATTAATAAAACATGAATTGTAATTTATATGAGTTTCAACTTCATATTATGCCCATAATAAAAATAATTAGTATTAATTGATATTCACTATTAAACTAATTTAATAAGTATAGTATTATAGAATTCAATAAAAAACTGATGGCCTAATTAGCTACAGTTTTTAAAGAGTTTTTTACAGGGCTTTGCATCTGACCGAAACCCAAAACCCGAAACCCCAATTAACCCGAATAAATTTGCAAAACCAAACCCGCATAATACAACACCTGAATGAAAAAATTAACACCTGAATTAACCAGAAACCAGTATTAATATTTGGGTTAACCCAAAATCCGAATTATTATTAAATACAAAGAAATGAGTGGCATATCAATTTGTATGTATTTTACGCAAATAAGAAGATAAGAAAATAGTTGGCGTTATAATCGTTATATTAATAAAACATAACATAATAATATTATGTTGTATCAACTATTGATATTGACTGCAACTGTATAATTATTAATTCTCGACGATATTATCTTTAAACACGCGCGTGTATTACCCTTATTTGCTTGTGTTGCTTGTGACCTGCGTTTAGTCATGACTTGTGATCCATCTTTTATCCATGCTTGTGATCACAATAATATACAGTGTCAAACGTGTCTATACAGTGTACAGACTACAAATACAACAGAATATAATATGAAAAATTAATATAAATTTAATGAATTAATATTAAATATAAACCAACTAAAGGTGTAGAATCTAGATCATTGTTTTATATTATTTCACAATATTAAATAATTATATTTGTGTTATCTAACCTTTGTATTCAACAATACTAACAACAAAATTATGTTTGATCAAAATAAATAATAAACAAGAAGTTTTTTTTGTAGAAAAATGACTTTTTAATGGCAAGTATGATTTTAATATGTTTTTTTTTAAATTATATTTGCTTTAAAAATAAAATAAAAGTACAATACCAAATTCGCGTCAAAAAGCTCATGTTAATTGATATAAAACATGGGTATTTTTTAACACACCGAATTAACCATAATTAACCCAAATAAATTTACATTTAACCATAACCAGAAAAGTTCATTAACCCGAAACACCCAAATTCAATAACCAAAATTTTCCTTAAACACCCAAAACCCGAAAAAATTATTCCGGTGCAAAGCCCTGGTTTTTTAATTTAAAATTGAATTGTGTGCAGCTTTATTTAGTTTTAAAAGTTTTTAATAAAATTTTCAGAATAATCAAAACATCAACTTTTATTTTATAATTTAAAAAAATTAATCTAAATTAAAATAATAATTCATTACTGTGTATTTGGCAAGATTTTCTGTAATGAAAATGACTCTATATTATCTGACAAATTATTTTTTACTTTTAGGAAATCATGCAATTTAATCATTAAGTCCATACCACATATTCCGGATTTTCTTCTTAATTAAATAAAAAAATTTTTATTACTATTGCAAATTAAACATAAATTACCAATTCCACACCTAAAATAACTGAAAAAAGTATTTACACAAAAAAATAAATTGGTTTATTTGGAATGAGAATGACGTAAAACAAATTTATGTATAATAATTCTATTTCATATTTAAAAAAGAAGCATTTGCTTTGAAATTCGAGCCATAGTTATAACCAATTTGAGAATTAACAATCATTATTTTTTTAAATCTCACAAAAGTCACCTATATCTTCTTTATAATTTATAGCAATAATACATAAAATTATAAAATAGAATTTTTATTGATGATGAGCCCGGCAACTATGGCCATTAGGTTACGATTAATATGGTTGGTTTAGACATATGTATATCATGGTTATCTGTCCGTGAACTTGTGGTACCAGCCATTGCTGGCAGTTAGAACATGTTTGTGATTTTAAGCAGTCGGCAGGCCATACCAAGCGGCTTGTATGATTTTTAGCATATTTTCTCAAAATAATTAATTACATTTGAAAATATGGGAAGTACAAATGGATTTTTCATCTCAGTTAAATTTACAAGGTGGGATGCCTATAAACTAGATTTTCCAGTAAACTAAGGTACACTAAATTGAGATATAACTATCTAGCAACATGTACAGCTGGTAATTTATAAAAAATTAAGTTTTCAATATAGTAAACTTAAATTTTTCACATAACTCAATTGTCTCAATTAAAACTTAATAGAAAATAGATACATCATTTATTTTTAATCTGATATTTTAATAGTATTCTATTTAAAGTGTTTTGGTTTGAGGTACCATAAATCATAATATACATATGGAGGAGAATCTGAAGAGCCTTGCTTGGAGACTAATGATATTTAGAACAATTATTCTTATAAAAAGTACTTTTTTTATAAGGCCTCCAGAATTCAACCCCAGATCTGCCACTGCATGTGTATATAAAGGTATTAACTATTTCTTTTTAAGTTTTGATTGTCACCTGTTATGTGTTGAGCTTGTCATAGTTGATAAGTACACAAAAATAAGCCACTTGAATTGAAAAGAAAATTAGGTTTTTTAGGAATTTTATTTTTATTATGATTTTTTTGACATAAACCAGTAAATAACAGTCTTTAGTGTATGGACAAAAAATAATTTTAAATATTTGTTTTAATACGCTGTACATATTAATATTTTTTATTCAATAATCTACGCCATCTTAAATATAACACAATAATTACAGGAAATATGTATTAGATACATGTATTTATGAACATTAATAAAATTTATATTAATTGTTCTGTTTTATATGTATAAATAAAATAAATCCTATTATTTATGTAGGTATCGTAAAATTATTTTATAAACATGGTTATAGGTAAATTTTTTATTTTAAAATAATTATCAGTATAATATAGGTATTATACCTAAAAATATTAACTACCTATGTTATTTTTATTGCTTGCAAAACTTAAAAAAAAGTAATTTTAAGTAATAATCAATATAAACATAATTTCTAACCATTAAATTATCACTAATACCGATAGAAATTTAAAATTACCCAAAACTTTAAAAAAAAATCATTATAATATCTTAAACTAAATGAAATTGAAGAAAACCTTAAATCTAAATATAATTGTTATCCTTTTATTCTAGAAACTTTTCAAATAAAGTATTTTCTCTAAAACAAATTGCATTTTATAATATTAGAAGTCAGCTTTTTGTGTAACCCTAAAAAAAAACCATCGATACTTAAAATGTTCACAATAATATGTTTTTACTCACTTTGAGTTATTTATATCCATAATTTGAAAATTGAATAGAAGATTCATCATGAGTTCTAATAATAGCAGTTTTTATTTTTATTTTTTTTATGTCATACATATGAATTCTGGGCCCCAAAGAGAACTCGTGTTAAAAAATAAACATAGACAATATTTTTTTTATAAGCATTTAAAATTTGTTTTTTGACAAAATTCAATAATTTGCAAATTATCATGGATTTAAAAATTATAAATTTATTACAAGGTTTCTTATAAAGTTATAACTAGTTATTGTATATATATAGTATATTGTAACAAAAAAAATATAAAAACATAGATTTTGAATAGATATTTTAAGTTACAATTTGGACGAAATGTCATGAATGCTTTTTTATAAACAATCTAATAATATTGTTAATATAAAAGAGTTTATTTTATTTTGTCAAGGTCTTTTTTATTCAAAGTAATTATTTTACTATAATATTTTGAGTATGTGCATTGTATCCAGAAAAAAGTTTTTGGTGGTGTTTTTTTTAAATCAGTGATTGTTAAGTAGAACTTTTTTAATAAACATAAAATTTTTTTCTATGAAAATTACATATAATACTTTGTTTTTAAATACAAACATTGTTACTACAAAAAAATGTTTAGCCATTGGTATGTGTTAAGAATATCTTCAGTATCACAATTCCCAATTAACTTCTATATTTTATCAATTATTTTAATTTGTTAGCATTATATTTTAATTCTGCTTAAGCTGGTTTTTTACAAACACAATGTAATATTATACCTGTCCATTAAAGTATAATATGACAATTTATTAACACATTAAAATAGAATAAGTAAATAACTACACAAAAACCAAATATTCAGGGGTGTTTAAACACCCCCCTGTGTACATGCCTGATGTACAATAGAATCAGTTAAATCGGGACACCACTTAGTAGACAACCGCTTAATGGGTGCAGATTTAGAGAATGTATTGTTTATAAAAATATTTAGTTAATCAAGGCAGATACAAATAGACCGTATTCCTGTTCATAAATTCATTGGCACAAATAGGTGGGGACTTAGTCCCCCCCCCCCAGTTCAAAAGTCAGTAATTAGTACTGAGCATCTATAATTTTTAGAAAATATTATAGGAGGAGCTTTAGTCCCCCCAAAATAATTTATCTATTTGCGCCTATGTTCATAATCATAATACATTTATTATTATTTATTATTATTAATTTTGAAGCTATAAAATTAGTGAGCATTGGCTTTTGAAATTTAAAAAGTACTTACATAGTCAAGGTATAGATTAATATTGTGTACAAAGAAAGAAAACAAGAGGCATCAGTTGTATTTATATTTATGTATGTAATTCAAATTTCAATACATAGGTATGTGAGTTATTAAATTAAATTGGTATAATTTATAGTCAATTTTAAAAAATCTCAATATTCTTTGGATCGGGCCCTGCCTAGTCTTTCATAAAAGCAATCAGTTATTTTGATGTTGGCCCTGTGTCACTGTATTTTCTGAAGAAACAGAATAGATGCTTATGCTAAACCGTAGTAGTTATATAAATATATTTTTATTCCAAAAGAATTAATTTTGTTTCTTTTTATTTAAGACTTAAGTTATTTACTAAATAACTATTGAACGGAATAGATTAATAAAGTAATCCAGACAACTTTTAATTAAAATTAATAAACAAATTTAATACAGTGAATAATAATAATATAATATAATTAATGTATAGTTGTTAAGGTTTGAAATGTGAAATATTTCTTGTTGTCACAAAAACGTGAAACATTGGAATTTTTTCTAATACAGATATTAATGATGATTATTTATTAATAATAACCTGAACAAAGAAAATCATCACTAATGAGTTAATGAGTAGTTAGTAATTGTTTTCTAATATTATCAATTTATGAAGGTACCTAACTACTTAAGATATGACAATTATACGTACAAATAAAACTTATTTTAAAACAAAATTATTTTAATACTGAAATATTTCACGATTTTAAAATTCCAATCACTAAATATAATATAGTGTAATGTTATCCAGTGGTAGTGTCGCTAGCTAAATAAAAAAAAAATGAGACACGACGCAACCATTACCATATATATAAATATATAAATAACAGAATAACAGAAACCTAAACATTCCCATTTAATGTGTGTTAATAGTTAGGTAGGTATTTCTTATTAAAGACTACAACAGGTCTAATAAATGGACCAAATCAATAAAATGAGGTATCAATCGATCGAGAAAATCACGGGCTACATGCTTTTACAATTTTCAGTTTTGAACAAAAATTAGTGGATATTTTATATTAATTTTGCCGCCGTGTGCCCGCAATATGTTCGTGACATGGTCACGGGGATTCTTGGGACGGCGGCGTATTCGGAGTACCTACGTGACGGTACTCTTCCCACTACTCTTGATTTCCTCTCCACTAGAAAACATCAACACACTAACACATAGACATAGTCTTATCAAAAGCATATAGACGGCCGAGGTACATTTCTCCAGCCCCCCCAATTTCGAATTTTGAATTTTTTTTTGCACCATACGTTTGTAGCCGGTTTGTATTGGTTTGTAATCACATTTTTTTCGTTTGTAGAGGTTTAGTTTTTTTTTTAAACCAACATTTTGGTGGGGGGCTGGGGAAATGCCCTAATTTCGAGTTTAGAAATTTTTTTTGCACCACACGTTTGTAGCCGGTTTGTATTTGTTTGTAATCACATTTTTTTCGTTTGTAGAGATTTGGTTTTTTTTAAAACCAACATTTTGGTGGGGGGGGGGCTGGGAAATGCCCCAATTTCCAATTTCAAATTTCAAATTTTGAATAATTGTTATTTAGTTGTAGCCAATTACTAGACACTATTGTTTCACTTATTTAACTTTCCTGCTATCTCATGTGATATTATATAATTAATTTTTTTTTTAAATAAAATATTAGTCAAATTAAATCATAAAAACTTACTATTACTTTGATTTTACCCTTATCAATGATAGAAAGTCACCATAGGCTTAACTTATATGAGAATTGATAGCTTTTAATATTTTTAATGAATATTATTATTAATGTATATGCAAATTAACGTAATATTATTATAATTTCTACTATACTTTTGTTTCACACAATACACAAACCAGAAGTACATTTTTTTTCCAAAATTAATGTTCATATATCAAATATGGCTATAAAAACAATATATATATATATATAATCCTACAGTTTAATATTTTTAAAATTCATATTTTTTAATAACGATTTATCCTGAAACGATTTAAAATATTTGTTATTATTCAAAAAGTATAAGTCGTAGATACGTGAAATTTTATCAGTTATTTAGATTGGCATTTTCTTTACATGATTTAATTTTCAAAATATTTTGACTTTTTTTGAGATATTTATAGACAACTTAAATTTTCAATTTTTCTGAAAAAATTTTTTGAAGGGTTGATAAAATTTAATACAAGGCTCATAATTTTACAATAGCAGTTGAAAAATAAAAGAAATATATAGGCACAATTTTTCATGCATTCAAATTTTAATTTTTACAACATACGTAAAAATCACGAAAATTCGTAAATTATTTTATTCTAGAAATTCATAGAAAATTTTCCTTTTATATCTAAGATTTGAAAATTTAATACAAGGTTCCTAACATTTTTTTACAATAGCAGTTGAAAAATAAAAGAAATGCATAGTCACATTTTTTTTTTTACAAGCATTTAAATTTAAATTTTGACAACATACGTAAAAATGTCGAAAATTCGCAAATTATTTTAAGCTAGAAATTTATACAAAATTTTCTTTTTAAATCATAGATTTGAAAAGTTTTAATAATCTATAATATATCCTAGACCGACAAATCATCTCCGTTCAGAATCGTTTTTCGTATACAATGATACCTATCATTGCATTCAAATATAACCTACCCTAGTCAGAGGTCCACTCCATCACCACCTAATGTACAGCAGAGCGATACCCACTTTCCGGCTTTTTGTTTTGTTTTTATCGATTATTTTGAAAACTGTTGGAAAATGTTTACTTTTTACCTCTATGATGCACCAAGGATATTCAGTTTTACACCAGAAACCACCTCCAAAGTTTGAAACTGAACCTTGAAAAATAACTAGTTATGCTGTACACAGACAAAAAAAACACATCATTGTAAAATCAATACATTCATCACTTCGTTCAGAATCTAATACTTGACTAATTTACAAAGGTTACGTAAGGATTAAAGTAATATAATAATGTAATAACAGGAGCTGGGATCTTAATGACCTTAAAAAAAAGCTCAAAAATGGACTTTAAAAAATACAAAAATGACTTAAAATTAAAAGTTGCACTAAACAAATGCATTTAAATTATTAAAAAAAAATTTTAAATAATGTTTTGTTTTTGTATTTTATGTATGTATGTATGTATGTATGTATATGTATTGGTGTCATATAATTAGTAATACATAATAGCCAATAGGTATGTAACGGTGATAATTAAAGCGGAAAGACCTAGGTATGACAAAATTGTAATCAATGATAACTTGTCTTGCTTTATAATAGATTATTGGTACCGTCGGTAGTTTATGGAAAGTATCTTGTTAATTGCAACAATTTTGGTTTATTTTATAAACAAATTGTGAAAAATGCTCTAAAAACTAAGAATATTCACTAAAATTGTCAAAAAATGTATTTAAAGTTAATTTTGCAAAAAATGCAAAAAAAAAAAGCGGGTAAGTGGATGTCGCTCTGCTGTACATTAGGTGGTGGGGTGGACCTCTGACTAGGGTAGATTAGATTTAAATGCAATGATAGGTATCATTGTATACGAAAAACGATTCTGAACGGAGATGATTTGTCAGTCTAGGATATATTATAGATTATTAAAATTTTTCAAATCTTTGATTTAAAAAGAAAATTTTGTATAAATTTCTTGCTTAAAATAATTTGCGAATTTTCGTGATTTTTACGTATGTTGTCAAAATTTAAATATAAATGCTTGTAAAAAAAAAAATGTGACTATGCATTTCTTTTATTTTTCAACTGCTATTGTAAAAATATGTTAAGAGCCATGTATTAAATTTTCAAATCTTAGATCTAAAAAGAAAAAATTTTATGAATTTCTATCTAAGATAATTTAAACAATGCCGTAATTTTTACGTATTAAGTCAATATTTGAACTTCAAATGCTAATAAAAAAAAATTGTGCGTATGTATTTTTAAAATTTTTTAATTACTATAAAAATAACTTATGAGGAACTTTATATTCAATTTTCAAGTATTTTGATAGAGCCAAAAAAATTTTATCAACCCTTCAAAAAAATTTTTCAGAAAAATTGAAAATTTAAGTTGTCTATAAATATCTCAAAAAAAGTCAAAATATTTTGAAAATTAAATAATGTAAAGAAAATGCTCATCTAAATAACTGATAAAATTTTCACGTATCTACGACTTATACTTTTTGAATAATAACAAATATTTTAAATCGTTTCAGGATAAATCGTTATCGTAACGCTATTTCGTAAAAATTTAAAATTCAAACGAACCTCAAATTTTTCCTATAATGACGCTTCGAGTTTTCTCTATAGCTACTTGAAGGAAAACTTATGGATGAGAACTTAGTGTTGTATTTTTAATTCTTAGTTATAAACGCAAAAAATTTTATGATTTTTCAACTTCAAAATTACTTGCAAATTTTCGCGTTTTCGACAGATTTCGTAAAATTTTGAACTATAAACGCTTATTAAAAAAAATTATGACTTACGATTTTTAATTTTTTTTAGCTACAATAAGAACAACTCATAAGGAACCTTGTATTAAATTTTCAAGTTTTTTTGGTCGTCCAACATTTTTTTACACACTTCAAAAAAAAATTCTCATAAAAAGTGAAAATTTCAGTGGTCTATTAATAACTCAAAAAAGTCAAAAAAATTTAAAAATTAAACTGTATAGGTATAGAGAACACTAACATAAACATTCGGTGAAAATTTCAAGTATTTAAAGTGATTAGTTTTTGAATTACAACCATATAAAAAAATCGATTTGGTCGAAAACTAATTTTGTGTAAAAATTCCCGTTTTTCTGTCATTTTTTTTTTTGTTTTTCTCGATTTTTTTGAAAACTGTTGGAAAATGTTAACTTTTGACCTCTATAATGCACCAAGGATCTTCACTTTTACATCGGAAACCACCCCCAAAGTTTGAAATTGAAGCATTATTTCGACTAGTTATGCTGTACACAGACACAAAACAAAAGAAAAAAAAAACCCACATCATTGTAAAATCAATACATTCATCACTTCGTTCTTAATCTAAAAATACTTTTAAATAATCATTATCACTCAATACTCAAAATACATTTTGTACGACCAACTTTGGACCAAGAAAACCAGAAAAAAATATGTTTTTAGCCCTAGTAATGAATAATATTTTGTGTGGCATTGTATTTATTATGATTAAAACAAGGGTAATATTTAAAAATACGCTAAATATTTTTATAAATAATATGATCTGTGTAATATTTACGACTATACAGAGTAATACCACGGTAGACGACCGAACAAACTCGCGCAATAACATATACCAAATCTATTTTTATCACGGTATCGCGAAAGAAAGTATTAATATTATTATAGGTACATACTACATAATACAAATATAACATATTCATAAATTGTATTTTATGAAGCCTATAGAATTAAAATCGGTTCCACCGATGAATTTATTGTTTTTACAAAGATGTGTGTTTTATTTTTCGTTTTTCTGTAAACCATAAATAGTTGAAATAATGCTTCGATTTTGAACAGTAGTATCTCATTTGATGGGAAAGATGCATTCAAGAGGTAAAACATTTAAAATTCCAAGTAGTTTTTATAAGTAGGTACAGTGAAAAAAAAAAGAAACACTGAAATTTTGACGGAAAATAATTTTGATTATTTATATTATTTATATAAATCAATTATTGATCTTGGTTTTTCATGTAACTGATAAAAAAATTAGCGTCGGATAATACATGAAAAATGAATGAAAAACTGAATGTTAATAATAGTATTTTCTATACACTACCTACAACAAGTACAACATTTTCAAAATAATTTGACTGAATATGTTGAGCTATTGATAGTCATATCCAATTTTCGATTATTATTAGTTTTTTTAAAATTATAAATGCCGATAAAAAGATGTCTGCGGCTCAAAAAACTTCAAAGTATAAATATGTATAGGTAAAACAATATTCATTGTAAGTTGTTAGTGGGAATTAGAAAAAAAGTTGAACTTAATAGTTAATGGTACTTACTATTACCCGATCCATAGTCTTTGATCAACTTATCCCTATAAGTTACAACAGCATCAATAATAACTTCACGTGATAATACTCCTTTTTTTGGCATTTTTGCATTAATAAACACGACAAAATTAAATGCATATGATACCTACCAGGAGACTGAATGTGGAATGAATGATTTTTGATAACTAGTCACGTTTCGTTATAATTATAAATCAATGGGTAAAATAAATATATTATTTTTAGATCATTAAATATGTGTACATTAGCTATTGGGATTATTATACTAAATACAAATCGAGTAATACCAATAATATTATATAAAAATATATTTAATTTAAAATAATGAATTTGACATGGCTAGTTGCATCGTAAATCAAGAATAATGTTAAGTAAACTTATTATTTAATTAAATGTTTCCCTGATAGGTATTTATTGCCTGTGAATATCTAGCATATTTTATACTATAATTGTTAAGTTTTTAATTGTATACGTTACTATTAAATATATATTTCTATAAACTATACGTAAACACTATATTAACATTTAGCTAGTAGTCGTATAAATACAGTATACAGTGAAACCTCCCTTTACGGACACCTCAAAATGGTGAAAAATTGTTGGGAGCTAATTATCAAATGTTTACAAACTCAACTCTCTGAACAGCAGAGACAATTTCAGTAACTGAAAGGGTCCGGTATTTAGAGATTTCACTGTATAGGTATAATTTATTTTTCCGTAATGTTATTTATATTTAATACTCCAAAGTCTAAAAATATAAATAATTTTTGTTCAACAGAAGCTAATATATTTTATAACATTTATAAAGTTATAAGACAAGTATAACTATAATATTTACAATTTGCGTGAGTATAAAATATTATTTTTTTGATAGATAAGTGTATAATATTATGTATTGATAAATGATAAATATAAAATATTTACATTGCAGCGTTATAAAATATTCTTATGGTTATTATTTATAAACATTTATAAATTTGAAATTGGAAATTGGGGCATTTCCCCAGCCCCCCACCCACCAAAATGTTGGTTTTAAAAAAAAACTAAACCTCTACAAACGAAAAAAATGTGATTACAAACCAATACAAATCGGTTACAAACGTGTGGTGCAAAAAAAATTTCTAAACTCGAAATTAGGGCATTTCCCCAGCCCCCCACCAAAATGTTGGTTTTAAAAAAAAACTAAATCTCTACAAACGAAAAAAATGTGATTACAAACCAATACAAACCGGCTACAAACGTGTGGTGCAAAAAAAATTTCTAAACTCGAAATTAGGGCATTTCCCCAGCCCCCCACCAAAATGTTGGTTTAAAAAAAAAACTAAACCTCTACAAACGAAAAAAATGTGATTACAAACCAATACAAACCAGCTACAAACGTATGGTGCAAAAAAAAATTCAAAATTCGAAATTAGGGGGGCTGGAGAAACGTACCTAGACGGCCGTCTTACCCGCCCGTCGTCATCGAATTAATTATTAATCTAAAATTATCTTTAAATATAGTTTATAAAAACCAATAATATATCAACAAAAACACCAAGTCAACTCCGTGTAAAAGAATTAAATTTAATCCGTTATTGAGCGCATGGGGTAAACAATTACCAATATTACCATAGACGTATTAATGCAATATAATTAAATGTGACAATTTATAAAAACTAATGATATTCCAACAAAAACACTCTGTCAACTCCGTAAAAAAACGCATAGTGAAAAAAACTCAAATATAAATGCTATAAAATGTATGATATAGGATAGAATCTAAGTAAATGGTTTAATGTGTAAAATGTATTTATAAATAATTAATCCAAATTAAATAAAAATTTGTAATTTACATTTATTTATTGTATATGACGGAGCTGACAGAGTTTTTTTGTTGAGATATAATCATATAATACAACGCAGTAACGCACTCAAACGCATAACATATCAATGGGTCGCATATCTCGATGCCATAAGAATTGTATTCATAATCATAGTATAGCTAATATTAGTAATATTTGTAATTGCTAGTTGCTACATACTCACACTGCAGTTTCGCTTTCCTTCTAAATCTATATATAATGTATAACTATATAGCTGATCTGCAGTATGACAATACTATACTTATTGACTATTCACAATTAATTGATAATCTACAGGGTAATAATTAAATTGTAATTTAATATTTCAACACCACCATTTAAAGTTGAGTACAACTACACATCTTATCGTGAAAAAGTCATAAGTTGATGAACAACATTTATTCATTTCCCGTGAAAAAATAATATGAAGAAAATTTACGGTTTTCAAAAATTATGTGGTATATTATGTAGAAAAGTTAATTAATGTTATGAAAATTAAAAAGCGGGTAAGTCGTGGATGTCGTTCTGCTGTACAGTATTAGTTTACAAGTGGGTTACTGGTTACTGTAATGGATGGAATTAAATTTGAATCCAATGATATTATATCATTGTATACGAAAAACGATTCTGAGCGGAGACGGTTTATCTGTCTAGGATATATTATAGATTAGTAAAAATTTTCAAATCTTAGATTAAAAAAAAAACTTTTATGAATTTCTAACTAAGATAATTTGAAAATTGCCGTAATTTTTACATATTTAGTCAAAATTTGAACTTTAAATGCTTATAAAAAAAAAACGCCTATGAACTTTTAATATTTTTCAACTGCTATTGTAACAATGTTTTATGAGCCTTGTATTATATTATAATATTATTATTATATAACCTTGTATTCAATTTTCAAGCTTTTTTACCCATAGCAAATAAATTTTAATCGATATTTATAGAAAAAAAAAACTAAAAAAGTCGAAAAATTAAAATGTCAATTAACAGCTCAAAACAAATCAAAATATTTTGAAAATCTTATAAAATAAAGAAAATGCATATAATATAAACATTCAGTGAAAATTTCAAGTATTTCCAGCTATTTGTTTTAGAGTCACATCAAAATAAGAAAATCGCTAAATGAGAAATCTATAGTGAAGATCAGATCCAATGTTGTAAAAATTAAAATTTCATACGCTCATAAAAACTTAATTTGACTTTCTAGTGGACATTTTTTTTTGTGATAAAGATTGACAAACTTGTAAGGAATCTTGTATTAAATTGTAAAATCTTAGATTTAAAACAAAATTTTTTATGAATTTATAGCTTAAAATGTGACTCTGTGATTTTTACGTATTTTGTCAAAATTCAAACTTTGAATGCTTATAAAAAAAAATGCGACTGAATTTCTTTTAGTTTTCAACTCCTATTGTAACAATATGTTAGGAGCCTTGTATTAAATTTTCAAGCTTTCTAACCAACAAATAAATTTTCATCGATATTAATTTAAAAAAAACTAATAATGATCGAAAATTGCATATGCCTATAAATAGTTTAACTTAAGTCGAAATTTATGATATATATTAAAATTGCATGGTGGATAGAATATACTTGTATAAACATTCGGTGAAAATGTCATGTATCTATGGTCATTTGTTTTAAAGTTACTTTTTTCAAGAAGTCATTCATATTTAAAAATTTAAAAATATAAAATGTTCACTATTATAAAAAATGTCTTATGTATTTAGTTTGTACTGGGCCTTTTTTTCCCTATAGGTGGGGCTTTTATTTTGATATCGTGGCTGTTTTTCCGAATACCAGTTGTATTAAGGAAAAATTGTGATTGTAAATGCGATTTCAACGTTCCCATAGGATTATGGACATATGGTGCACCTATACAGGCCACATAGGTATTTAAAAAAAAATACAATGCCCATAGATATTACAATATAATTGTATACATTATTATTATATTATACATAGATTTAAAATACAATACAAATTAAACAACCTTTATTCATTTTGAAACAAAACTAACATAAAATATCATAAATTTGTAATCTAGTAATCTTTCTATTAATTAAAAAATGTTCTCGCTTTGTTCGAAATATCTTAACGCTAATATTCTATTATTGCCATTATTATTTTTAGTTTAATTATTATTTTTAGCTATATATTATATATAATTATATATACAGGGTGATTTTTTTAAGTGGGTACACTAACTATCCGAAGAGTATTTACTTTTTTCAAAATATTTTTTACATGGTTTCAAGTTGTTAAAAAACCAACGTTTTTATTTAAAAAATTATATTTTTTATCCTTATAATTTTTTAAGATTTTTACTTTTTTGAATGACAACATAAAGTTTTAATTTCATATTCCAAAGCAGAATATTTTTCTAAGTATTTTGATTCATAAAAATCGAATTTAGGACGAGTAGTTTATGAGTTATATGTATTTAAAGTTTAGACAAGCGGAGTGTGGACAAACATTTTTCGTAAAAAATTTTTAACAAACATTTTTCGTACCACTCCACTCTGCCAATCAGAACTTTAAATACTTATAACTCAAAAACTACTAGCCCTAAATTCGATTTTTGTGAATCAAAATACTAGAAAAATATTCTGCTTTGGAATATGAAATTAAAACTCTATGTTGTCATTCAAAAAAGTAAATAACTTAAAAAATGAGAAGGATAAAATATATTTAAAAATATAATTTTTTAATAAAAACGTTGGTATTTATCAACTTGAAACCATGTAAAAAAATATTTTGAAAAAAGTAAACACTTTTCGAGATAATTAGTGTACCCACTTAAAAGAATCACTCTGAAATAGTAAGTAATTAACATTTATCAATAACCGTACACGATTACGATCACCATACGCCGTGTCCTACGTGAATCCGGCGAGTGCGAACGAATTCTATTCTGACCATGCTGTTCCGCCGCAGTGCGCGGTGCGTCCGATGCGACGAAATACAAGCTGTTTTGTTTTTCGCCACTCACGTAGGACACGGCGTTGGAGTCTTGGACTTTTTGATTACTGATCTATTTTTAATTTTGTATAATATCGGCACACCGCTTGCCCCAACAATAAAGCTCGACCAACACACTAGCGTCTAACGGTCTAACATTACTCATCATATCACGCGCGCAGCAGGTATTAAAAATATTAGGTGTATATTGTGTATAGGTAGTAGGTATCTACTAGGTAGCCAGGTAGGTACAATATACTTAACAGTGGGTATACACGCTCGGCATTTTCCGAATTCCCTCAATTCCAAACTTCACGAGGGAACGAGATGTTGAGGCTACTTTTGGACAGTGCCGCATAGACTGCATAGTGTAGACGTGTATGTCATAATATAACGTTAATTGTATATTATTATTTATTTTATACAATGATATTATTTATGATTGACGATAAATTCGAAGTTTGCACATGCCCATAATGTATGCATTTTTAGTAGTTAACCCCACGTGGCACGTATACCCTTCAACAACTCTTATTTTTCACAAAAATTCGTACTACACATCTTTTTATGTACCATGAAATAATACAGAACCGTAGGGGGTTAAAAAAATTTTATTTTTTAAAAATGTGTGTAATGTATTCTGTACTCTACTATAATCTAGCAAGTAGTCTTATTTATTAGTATTTAGTATAGGTACACACTTCTCGAATCCGTAGGGCACACTTTCAATTTCGGATTACACACTTTGTGTCGGGGTTCACTAAAAAATAGGGCCTGCCCTTCAATACACTGCTTAAACCATGCGACTTTCTTAACGAAACAATTTTAAAATAATAAGCTTTTAATAGAGAAAACATTCTAAAACTTATCATATAATCATATTTAAACCCAAACATTTACCTACTAAATAAGAAATAAAAAGTTATATATTTAAAAATAACTTACTTTTAATAAAGGAACAAATATCAATATTTTTAGTATTTTTATGATCCATGCAGAGGCGTGACGTGAATATAAGAAGTGTAAGCGTTGCTTACAATTTCAGTTGTAAACAGTTGTAGGTATATTTTTAAAATATTTTGAAATTCAATGTTTAAATTATTCTAACAATGATAAATTAAAATAATTATATTATTTATTATTGTTATTTGTCAGAAGTTTAAAAATAAAATTGGTGGTTTCGGGCGTTTCGGCCGTCGGTTGATACAAGCCGATTATCTATCACTGTAATACTCGGTAAAATATCCCCCGGACCCCGCATACGCACTCACAATGTCACAATGCATTTTCTATAAATATGATCAATATAGTAAAATAATTAATAAACGTCGACGAGACAGCGTGTAAGCGATTCCAATTCCCTTCCCTATTTTTTATGGCCATATGGGAGTATGATGGGACTATTACACAGTTAATAGTATAAAAATAATTATTGGAATAAGTACATGGGAACTTATAAGGTGGTGGTACCGACGTATAACGTATAAGCGATTTTCAAATGCGTTACATGACCCAACCATCATGATTTTAATTGACGTCATTTTATAATTTTAATATTTTAATATTTTATTTTTAATATTTTACTTATTTTGTTGGTATTTGCCAGTTGGACAGTTGGTAACGACACTGCTCCACTGCGTTCTGTGGGGACTGTCATAGACCAGACTGAGTGACTACGACTCTTATAATCTAGTTTATTAAGAGGACGTCCCGCATGTGTTGTCTCCGTCGTACAAATGCGTAGCGTAGCAAATTTTACGCTCAGCAGATCACGTTTAGCTCTGTTAATTTAAAATTTAGAGTGAATTGACCTGTTATAAAAATTAAAGGTAAGATTATTACCGAGTGCATCTCATAAGTTTTTTATTTTATTTTAATTTTAAACCGAGTTATGAGTATTTTAAAATTGTAAATTATTTTTATATCTAAAAATACTCATAACTCGGTTTGAAATTAAAATAAAATAAAAAGCTTATGAGATGTCCTCGGTAATAATCTTACCTTTAATTTTTATAATAGGTCAATTCACTCTAAATTTTAAATTAACGGAGATAATCGTGATCTGCTGAGCGTAAAATTTGCTATGCTACGCACTTGTACGACGGAGACAACACATGTGGATGTGGCGTCCTCTTAATATTTAAAATCAAGTTCAATAATTTATGTTTTTAAATCTTTAATATTTATATTTTAAATTATAGCATGATGAGTGATAATGATAATGGTATTACGAATAATAATTTTATTATTAACAATTTATTTAAAGACAATAGGACATGTTTTCAAAAAGATTAAAGAAGTACTATTTTTACAAAATAAGTAGGTACGTCTGGTCGCTGGTCAGTGGTCGCCGTAGCCGCCAATAGGTATACTACATATTATACAGCGTGTACCCTCAAGCTTTTCCTAAAATATCATTGTTAATATACAACGTATACCCTCAAACAAACCATAAAAAAGAAGAAATACTTAATATTTTTAAATATTAGTTTATTTTTGACTATATATTCTAAATTAACCTAAAAAGTACCTATGGTCTATATAAAATACTACTTGATATTAAATAAGATCAATCGTTAATGCATAAATAAAAAAAGCGGGTAAGTGGGTATCGCTCTGCTGTACATTGGTGGTGGGGTGGACCTCTGACTAGGGTAGGTTAAATTTGAATGCAATGATAGGTATCATTGTATACGAAAAACGATTCTGAACGGAGACGGTTTATCTGTCTAGGATATAATATTATAGATTATTAGAAATTTTCAAATCTTAGATTTAAAAAGAAAATTTTTTATGAATTTCTAGCTTAAAATAATTTGCGAATTTTCGTGATTTTTACGTGTTGTCAAAATTAAAATTTGAATGCATGTAAAAAAAATTGTAGGTATATATTTCTTTTATTTTTCAACTGCTATTGTAAAAATAAGATAGGAGCCTTGTATTAAATTTTCAAATCTTAGGTTTAAAAAGAAAACTTTTATGAATTTCTATCTAAGATAATTTGAACATTGCCGTAATTTTTACGTATTAAGTCAATATTTGAACTTCAAATGCTAATATAAAAAAATTGTGCCTATGTAGTTTTATAATTTTTTAATTACTATAAGAATATTTTATGAGGAACTTTGTATTAAATTTTTGATAGGGCCAAAAAAAATTTATCGACACATAAAAAGAAAATTTTCAGAAAAATTGAAAATTTCAGTTGTCTTTTAATATCTCATAAAAAGTCAAAATATTTTGAAAATTAAATCATGTAAAGAAAATTCCAATCTAAATAACTTGTGAAATTTTCAAGTATCTACGACTTATACTTTTTGAATAATTACAAATATTTAAAATCGTTTGAGGATAAATCGTTATCGTTAGGCTATTTCGTAAAAATTTAAAATTCAAACGCACTTAAAATTTTTCCTATAATGATGTTTCGAGTTTTATCTATAGCTACTTGAAGGAAAACTAATAGAAAACCTAGTGTTGTATTTTTAATCCTTAGTTATAAACACAAAAAATTTCAAAATAACTTGCAAATTTTCGCGTTTTCGACAGATTTCGTAAAAATTTGAACTATAAACGCTTATAAAAAAAAATTGTGATTAACAATTTTTCATTTTTTTTAGCTACAATAAGAACAACTCATAAGGAACCTTGTATTAAATTTTCAAGTTTTTTTGGTCGTCCAATATTTTTTACCGGCATTTACGTGCACTTCAAAAAAAAAAATTCTCAAAAAAGTTGAAAATTTCAGTGGTCTATAAATAACTCAAAAAGTGTCAATTTTTGAAAATTAAACTGTATATAGATAACACTAACATAAACATTTGGTGAAAATTTCAAGTATTTACAGTGTATAGTTTTTGAATTACAACCATATAAAAAAAAAGCGGGTAAGTCGTGGATGTCGCTTTGCTGTACTGTAGGTTACTGTAATGGATGGGATTAAATTTGAATGCAATGATAGGTATCATTGTATACGACAAACGATTCTGAACGGAGATGATTTGTCAGTCTAGGATATATTATATTTAAATATTGTCATATATTCTATTTTGAAACAAATATTTTATTTTTCAACTGCTATTGCAAAACTATATTATGAGCCTTGTTTTAAATTCTCAAATCTTAGAATTAAAAAGAAAAACTTTTATGAATTTCTATTTAAGATAATTTGAACATTGCCGTATTTTTTATGTATTTAATCAAATTTTGAACTGTAAATTCTTATAAAAAAATTTGTGACTATATATTTCTTTTATTTTTCAACTGCTATTGCAAAACTATATTATGAGCCTTGTTTTAAATTCTCAAATCTTAGAATTAAAAAGAAAAACTTTTATGAATTTCTATTTAAGATAATTTGAACACTGCCGTAATTTTTACGTATTAAGTCAATATTTGAACTTCAAATACTAATAAAATAAAATTGTGACTAGGTATGTATTTTTATAAATTTTTAATTACTATAAGAATAACTAATGAGGAACTTTGTTAAAATTAAACTGTATATAGATAACACTAACATAAACATTTGGTGAAAATTTCAAGTATTTAAAGTAATTAGTTTTTGAATTACAACCATATAAAAAAATCGATTTGGACGAAAACTGATTTTGCGTAAAAAATTCCCGTTTTTCTGTCTTTTTTTTTTTGTTTTTCTCGATTTTTTTGAAAACTATTGGAAAATGTTTACTTTTGACCTCTATAATGCACCAAGGATCTTCAATTTTACATCGGAAACCACCCCCAAAGTTTGAAATTGAAGCATTATTTCGACTAGTTATGCTGTACACAGACACAAAACAAAAGAAAAAAAAAACCCACATCATTGAAAAATCAATACATTCATCACTTCGTTTAGAATCTAATATGTAATACCATTGATTATAGAATAGAAATTCTATAATCAATGGTAATACGTTTTTAATAAACCGTCGCGTAACGGCCGCAACACCCAATAACAAGTCACGGGTAGTTGACTAATACAGACAATACAGTAATACTTACTCAATTGTTATACGATATAAATAACTTTTAATAACTCAACAGAAATGTAAAAATAATAAATATAGATAAATAATATAGATAAATAAATAAATTTTTTTCGATAATATTTCCCGTGATCGTCGTTTTCGGTTTTTTATTCTACTACAGGCTACAGCAGGGGTCACCAATTAATATTTTCCGCCGGTCACATTAAGAATTCGGAAAATTTTCGGGGGCCATAAAAATTCAAAATAAATAATATTTATTATAATATGCCAATTGGCCAAAAATATTTTACTTCTAAATAAAAAAATATACACTTATTAATTATTTAACTAAAACTAATGAGAATATAATTAAATTATTGGCTTTTCTCACAGTCTGTGGGCCGGTTAAAATGCAATTCGCGGGCCGCCATTTGGTGACCCCTGGTCTACAGTATTATTACATGACGCGTACAATTTATTTGAATAATTCATTATTTTGATACATTAAAAATGTAATAGTGGTAATACCTAGTCATTTTTTGGTTATCAACTAAACCTCTCTCCAACACATTTATCATAAAAATTTTAATATATTTGGGCATTTGGCGTTCTTTAGCGTAAAAATGATGGGAACATAAGTCAATGGTCAGACTAGACCCGACATCGGCCGAATATTTTTCGGGCACCATCTGCCGAATTATCGGGGAAAAAATTCGTCCGATGAAAATGGTCAGACTACAACAGAATTTCGGTTGAATTCACCAGAATTATGAAATAGTCAATATATGGTTAAAGTTCTAATTTAACTAGTTACAATTCAACACTCAGTCACTATGGACGTCACTGATGAAATGTATTTATTAGACACTAATCCAGTTATAAAGTATTTGTTATTGACTAAAAAAAAAGAAAAACAGTTTTGGGTTAATGATATTTTTGAAGAGAGGGAAAAATTTGGAGAATTTCACACACTTTTCCCCAAGCTTTTAGTTCAACCGATTAAATTTTTCGAGTACATGCGAATGTCTCCTAGTACTTTTTATTATATTTTAGAAAAAATTCAACCTTTTTTAGAAAAACAATCAAATTTTAGGAAATGCATTACACCTGCGGAAAAATTAACAGTTACTTTGAGGTAAGTGCTACAAATAAAATAAAATATTATAATTTCAAAAATAAACCAGAACTTAACAAATCCAGATTTAGTTCACAATAATACATCAAGACGTAACAATCGTTCAAAACAAGAAGCGTATACTATACGAGATAAATTTAAAGAATATTTTAATGATATTGGTGCTGTCAGTTTTCAGGATTACAGAAAATAAAAAAAAAATGTTAATTTTAGTTATGTATTTTTGTAGATTATATATTCTATCACTTATTCAATACTCATTCAACTTATTCAAACCTTAACTAAATTACCTATGTATTTACATTTTACAAATTGTATAACAAAATACTGTATAATAATTAATAATCATAATATTAAATGTATTATATTATTATGAATTAAATACATTTGTCATGTATATAAATTGTAATTGTATAAATAAATATTGATTTAATACGTACTTTTGACTCCCATTTCTACAGAAATTTCATTCCACAACTTTCTACAAACGTCTCTGTTGTGGTAACATTTTGATTTGATGTTCCACAAAGGCTCTTTTTCAAATACTAAATTGATTAATTTTTCACAGTCAACCATATTTACGGCAGAATAATGAAATTTAAAATAATTCAAAATAGTATTAACAAACTATGACAAGTTACTTAACTTAATAATGTCGTAGGTAGTTGAGTAGACAGTATTGAGTTTATAGTATTATATTAATATGTAATCGTACTACTGATCAAGGAAAATGTCGAAAGGCAAATGACAAAAATTATAATTCAATGTTTTTATAAAAATAAATCCAATACAATTTATTTTTATTTTTAAAACTTCCATAATTAAATAATATACCTTCATTTATATATTTTCATTTTAATTAAATAAACTATTTCTGGCCGATTCGGCCGGAAAAAACAAAATATTTTGTTTTCGTCCGGCGTCGGCAGTATACGGCCGTATTTATCGGATATAATGTGACCGGTGCAATTTAATTTCATGCTTTTATTTTATTCGGACGTTTTCGTCCGTATTCGGCAGAACGTTAATTCGGCCGATGTCGGGTCTAGTCTGACCATACCCTAAGTGTTAGATCAGAATATATATAAGTACCAGCATTGCATGCCATGGCAGCATTGATTAAATATTTAATCAATGGTACCAGGAACACAATTGTCATATGCCGTGATGTATAATAGGTGGGCTCAAGGGTGTAACACGGTTGCGCACTTTTTACCTTATTACCTGAAAAAAACACAACACGATTTCGAACTTTTTACCTTTTAATATTTGAGCAAACACAACTATAATAGATTGGGAAAACAAATATTTTATATTATAGGATTATTAGGATTTAGATAAAATAACAATAACAAAATCCTAATGATTAATAATAATTTAATACGTATAATACCAAATAGAAAATATTGATTCTTAGAACGTCACACAAAAAAAAAAACAAGTCAACTAGTAAACTGGCAGAACAATTTTTATTTTTACAGCGATACCGAATATTTCCACACTTTTTCAGAACTATAAATTCACTAAATTTATACTCATCAACTAAAATACATGGCTTACCTTTTTTGGTTTCAAAAAACGGTAATATACACGTTGCGTGGTATGAGACTATGATTTCACGTTTAGATATGCGAGTATATTATGATTGGCGACTGTTAGCGATTGTCTAGACTAATAAAATAAATACTATCTAACTTGATTATCGACCAAATATTATCGAATGTGAATACGTCAGAAAACACTTACCCATCAGTTATTAGTAAAAAAATTTTATTATAATCCACTGGTCGTATAGTAATTGTATATAGGTACAATCAGAGGTTAAAATGGGAAAAATTCCAGAGGGGACTATAATGTCTCCATATAGTTTTAAGCGTTCATATATAATTTTATGTATAATGTCTAATGTATAAAATCCTAATTTGTTAAAGGAAGGACCGGATTTAGGGCCGGGCGAGTGGGGCCCACGCCCAGGGCCTCACGATCGAGAGGCCTCGCGCCTTACATGTTTAATGTTTATGTGAATAAAAATGTTTGGGTATTCGTATTATATGCTGCGTTATTCACTGCTGTACAGAAATATGGCAACCGATTCGACGATTCCACGCCGTTAATTATTATGAATAGTTAGATACAAATATGAATTTTTACTTACAAATATTTTATAACAATAAATTATTAATGAAGCAAGTCAACTATAAAAAAAAATAAAAAATAAATAGAGGAGCACGATTATCATTTTAATTAAAAATCGTGGAAATACCAGTATAAGGCATTCAGACCATTCAGTCATTATTTATAACTTATTTATAGATTGACAAAATTAATTTTATTTGACCACTTTATTTTTATTTTTGACCATCATTTTATTATCTACATCTACACTACTGGTGAATGGTTGTCGTCTTCAGTCTTGTCGATTAATAGATAATATAAACGACACAATGTAATAATATAATATAATATAATAATAATATAATAATATAATAATATAATAATATACAATTTTATTTTTTTGTTATTATTATCTTACAAACGAGTTGCTTTTTTAAAATGATGTACCCGCGTTAGGCTTGTTACTTCTTAATTGTTTTACTTTACTTTATTATTACGATTATTATTTATTATTGAACGCCGCTAAATCTAAAACCTTTAAAATAGTTATTTCTATGGACTATGAAGTGATGTCCGCAGTGGCCAGTGGCGGCTCGTGGGTGCTGGTGATTAAGGGTGCGACTTTAAATATAATAGCGGACAGCGGTAGTCATAGGTGTAACAATTTATTTAAATATACGAAAATATAAATCTTACTAGTCGCAGGCCGCAGTAGAAAATGGAAATTAAAATTAGCAACCGACAACGCTGTTAATTTTAAAAATAAATTACCCAATATAGTAGTAGGTATATAAATATGTTACCGTATGGACAACGCGCGACGCTGCCGGTCGTCCTTACCCGTAAATAACAACATCGCACGTACCCTCACTACCCTCACGCACACGATTGCGCGCCTCGTTTATTTACATGCGTATTCAGAATATTGCTCGGACGACGGTGCCGGTCGTCAAAACACTGCTCGTGTGTAGGTGTGTTCGGTATCTGAGAGAAACAAATTTAATGTTCGCACTTTGCACACGACAAATATAATAGAAAAATATGTAGAGTAGGTAGTAACTAGTAGGTAATTTATCACTTTTCTACTATTTAAAAATTTGCAATATTTAAAAAAATGTAAAATTAAGAATATTATACAATTAATCTCCCATCCGACAGTTTCAATCATAACATGTAATGTTATCGCTTCATGGACGGGGGGGGGGGGGGGGGCAGGGAGAAAAAGTCGCGTATTGGTATAAAATATAGGCGTAATTGAAACTGGGTTTACGAGTTTACGATACTACAATATGTTAGTAATATTCGTTAGTTATTGTACGTCGTCATAATTTATTAAATTAAAGTTTTGTCATAATATTCACTCACAAGCCGTTACTAGTTACTTTTAATCAAATCCAAGTTTTAAATAACTGATTAATAAATACAATATAAATGAAAATAAATAATATTTTGTTTTATTTTTTTATATTATTAAGCCCAAAAGTACTACTGCTGGATAGTTTCTTTATTCACATTCCTCATGTTATTCATTACTTACTATATCATAATATTTTGATAATATGATTAATTTATAAGCAATAAGCAAATAAGCTTATTGTAAACTTTATTACAGATTGTTTATTTCGAAATAAAAATAAAAAATATTATTCAATTATAAAACAATTTATTATGAAAAAAATTTAAATTAAATTAAATCTACTTCTTGTTGCCACAAGCCATACTAATAATTATTAAATTAAAATAACGTATTTGTATACCGTACGTGTTATGGTTAAATATGGTATAAGTGCGGACAAAAAAATAGTAATAGTTACAAATTCTCGAAAGACTAACTAGACGTCAGATTCCCAGGGCAATATTTGTTTTCTCTCTCAGACCCACGGACAATATAGATAAAACGCATTCACATACAATAGTTTTTAATTGTTTCTGAGTTATCTACAGTAAAATTACTTATTACCAAAATTAAAGAAGATAATATTGTTGAGGGTTTGACTTGGTTTAGTATTTTATTATTATTTTATTTTATATTCGAACTTTAAAACTAAAGATAAATGTTGAACATTTCAATTTTAAATAAATATTAAATTGTTTTGAGACAATACCTACTTAAACAAATCGATATGTCATAGTGTCATACCCTTAAAAATATTATAGTCTACAATTAATTACTTAACTACTCGGTAATGACTAAAAAAATTAATGGTTTTGTGTGAATGCGTTTTGTCTATGCTGTGCGTCGGCCAGAGAGAGAAAACGAACAGTGCTGTGTTAATTGATATACAAGTATATACTTTGCATCGGTCGAAGCACTTTTTCAATTGTAGCAATATTTTGATAAGAATAAATATTTTAAATTTTATAAATTTGTCAATTTTTTTTATTAAATATATTAAAAAATATTAAAAATATGCTTCGACCGATGCAAAGTAAACTTGTATATCAATTCAAATCTTTACATATTTTAAATCGAACAACTAGAAGTACCTTAATTTTTGTCAGGCGTATTGTATGTCCCACGTGTGTTAGACAAAGACAGAAAATCACCGCTTCCAATCCCCTTAATTGTATATTCAAGTAAATAATTATGAAAATGAGGTAATTTATTCTTTGGTGGTGAGTGGGGGTGTTAAATATTCCATACATTTAAGGCCTCGCTGAATGTATTCCGCCCAGGGCCTCCCAAAACCTAAAGCCGGCCCTAATATTACACGTTTTGCTAAACAAGTCAAAAAAAGACATATGCTTTTATTGTAGATTTTTATTATTAAAATGGTTGATTAACTGTGCATCTGTGACTATACTTTTTTTTATTTAATTGAGAGTACAAGGTGAACCTATTTTGGATTATTTCAAAATATTGGGGAAAAATTACAACGACTCATTATTGTCCTATGATTTTTTATAATTTCCGCCCTCCCTTAAAAGTCAGTTATAACCGCCACTGGAGCTCATTGCGTAGAAGGTTTATGCATTTTATCGATTCTCTAACTTAATAAACAAAGGAGTTATCAATTATTATAAATTTTCATAAAATTCAGATCGAAATTTTTGTTTATAAATTGTTGCCATTAATGGCAAACCATTTATTAAAATAGAATACATCGACTATTTTATTATTGTACATATTCAATTAGTAAAAATTACGGGCGTTGTGAATGCATACCGCGGCTGACGGCTACTAAGGACGAACCGACTGACCGATATATTCTGACATGCGTAAGAATTTATCACAATGAAAAGGAAAATTTATTTAGGTCGATCATTGAATATAATAAAACGTCAACACTCAGATTAAATCTAAAGAACAATGGCTCACCAGATAACTGCAATACTAATAGTGACAGTAACAATTTTAATAAATATAATGATGATAATATAAATAATATATCTAATAACAATAGTGTTAGTAGTATTAATGATAACAATATTAATAACAACTTTGCATGACTTTATTAATAACTTAATAACTTTTTCAAAACAATAAAAATGTAGATTTTTTTTAAATTTAGTATAAAACGCGAGGTATGAGTTTTATTAGTTGTTAGCCTATTTCAATTTAGATATTATATATGTTGTATTCACTGCTTTCTTTTGTCGTATATTTTATTTTAATGCACATGCGTAAGCTAAATTTTAATATGCATCAGAGAGTTGTCATCTGTACATGCGTATTAGCAATATTAGATTATCAAAATGAAAAATTCGACGAAAAAAAGCGGCTATCACTTACAGACTACAGTATAAATCACTATTTTTTCCCCGAACAACACCGGGTAATTCAGCTCTCTATTTATATGTATAAAAATATACTGCTAGCATAATCAAGGATTTAGTATTAATTGATTATATTAATTCACCGTTAGTGGAATTAAGTAAAAATGGAAACTTGGTATACTCATACACTTACGTACAAACAGTACCAGGTCCGCGATCTACCGCAAGTAAGATACCTGATAATATTATACTTCTGAAAATCAGAATTTTTATTCCAGGTAACGAAAAAGTTAAGATAAGTTTTGATCACCATACACCGATTATTAAATAACGAATTGAACAAAGTTTGAGTCATATAAATTTAGTACATTTAACGGGCAACGAAGTGCACGGGATCAGCTAGTACTACATATAATATATAAAGAGCTACGATTGCTTGAAAGACAATGGGTATCAACATTTGACGGTGAATCACTCAATATAATTTAAAAATCCTGAAATTGGCGCTCACATAAACAATGTTGAGGGAATGTGGCGCATGCAAAAGCGTCAATGACGCAGTATTCTAAAAAAGAGCACTTCTATGCAGGTTATCTGGCCAAATATATGTTCCTGAATTCATGCCGAGCATCAAGGTTAGATCCTTTATCTGAATTTTTTCAACTTGCTCGTGTAGTGTACGACCCTTCCGGACAAATGCAGGAGGTTGTAGTTGCTGAACATTCTGATAGTTCAAATTCAGATGATTCGGAAGATGAGTTCAACTAATAATTGATTTTATATTATTTTAAATATACCTAAATTTTTAATGTATTATTATATTTATATTACACAAAGCTATGTTATTAGTTAGATCCCAATAAGCTAAAAACTTCTTTATGTCATTACTCATTACACACCGAATGAAAAATAAAAATTTCCAAAATGTTTAGGTTTTGATATTTTTAACTCAAAAACACTATTTTTTGAAAAATTGAGCATTTTTAAGTTTAACATAAAAAGTAAGTACGATAGATCAATTTTGATTTTACCAAAACATTAAGCATACAAATACTAACAATACAAAAAAAAAATCCAAAAATACAATGTTTTGGTATTATTAATCCAAAAACACGATTTTTTGAAAAATCGAGTATTTTGAAGTTTTTTTAACATAACTTCTATTAGAAGTTTGAGCGACTTTTTTTAAAGTGCCATCAAATTAAGCATACAAAAACACACATTTAGCAAAAAAAAAAAAATTCAAAAAATCGCTTGGGAGCTAAAGTAGAATTGTTCCAGTAAAAATTAATCAATTTATTGCTGAACAGGAACCTTCAGCAAAAAAGAAAAAATATCGAGATCTTGCTAGGCGTATAGAAAATATTACATATGATGAACGTTATCTAGATGAGTACTTAATTGGAATCGCCCATAATTTAGAACTACAACATTAAAATATTTTATGATATTTTTTTTGTATTTTTATTATTTATATTTTATTAATTATATTACACATATTATTATATTTACACGATCTCGGTATAGTTTGAATATTTTAGAAATAAATACAATATGGACGGGGAAATGTCGTACAGGGAAACGTGTGACGGGGAAGTGACCAGATACCTCATCATTATACCTACAGTTCAATTATAAAGTTTATTAAAAAATGCAAATTGTAATCTTTATAAAAGAACTTGAATTCTTTCTATTGATAGTCACCTTGACTAATTAACTAATTCTTCTTTATTTTTAGAAGATAAACAATATCACAAAAAAAAAATAACCTAATTAATTAATATATTTTCCAATGTTATCAAATAAAAAACAATTAGTTAATTAAGTGGTACATGATTTAGTTATTAATTATTTTAGCATAATATATTAACATAATATGCAACTTAACTGTTGACTCTTAATAATGTAAATACAATTTAAAACAAAAATAAGATATAAGTAGGTTTGTAGGGACCTTGTAAACATAAAACATTGAATATATACAAATATTATCATATTTTTGAAAATATGTAAACAAAACAAAATAATATATTATATTATAAGAGAAATACATAATTGAATTAATAAATGTAATTTAGTTAACTTTCATTCATAATTTTATTTTAAAAAGTTGACTTTTCTGGCTTAAGAATTTGCGAATGTATTTATTATATCATACAACATTATTTTTGTAGCAAAACACCTTTTTCTAGTCTAATAATAGTTTGTTAGATACATTTAATAGTTAAAACTGCGACGGCCGACGACTAACTAGTAACTATATGGATATTCTCCAGTATTAAAATATTAAATAATAATAGCCACTATCGTAGTACTATGTCAACTTTCTTAGATATACGAATTACGATTTCACTAAACAATGGTACCTAACTTCCGATCGATGAACAAATAACGAAAATAATAAATATCTAATTTGGCCCATCGCTCATGAGCAATATTATTAACTAATACGTAATAACAATAACTATAAATAGTAACCGTCCCCATGTCACCACCTCACTACTCGACCATGTCACACATCGGTTATATCTCGTCAATTATAGTTTATTATTGGAATTGTGAAAACTAATTTATATTTAGTATTTACAGTAAGAAAATATTATTTAGATAATAATTGGATATTAAGAACACTTTTCATGTCCCCCATCTATTATTTATCCATGGTAATTGGTAATTATTTTATAATATTATTAAATCAATAACTCGTAGTGTAATCTGTGTCTGCCTGGCTTTGGGCCCTGTAAAGACAAATTTGAAATTGTATATTTGTACCTAAAAACTACGTATGGTAAATAGTTTGATAAAAATATTTTGTAGAGTCTTAACTCTCTATAAAAATTAAAAACCAAGAACATGGCGCCACGCAAATAGAAATTGACAAGATCCTAAATTAAAACAAAAAAACGAAGGGGCCCCGGGCGCATTCGCAGACTAGCGGCCATGGCGACACTGGGTGTAATATATAGGTATGCCATAGCTCATGGGCTATTAACAATAGTCAAATACTATTAAAATAATTATAATATAGCCATCTCATGCTATACGTTTATATGGCTATACTTGATGTTTATAATAAAATATAGGTACCTAATAATAATAATTATTAAGTGTGAAAAAAACTAAGAACCAATTTTTATTATGGAGCCGTGGAAGCCCCAAAGTTACACTTTGCTAACTTACCCGCTAGTTCACCACTGTAGTCTGTAAGTGAGTAACATACTAACATACAACCTTCATAAAAGTTGATTCAATCTCATTTTTAAACTAAAGAAACTGAAAGTGATCTACTGAAAGTAAATTTGCCATGTTAATATGTTTTAAGTTATACGTACTCGAAAAACAGAGACAACAAATGTCAGTGTTACGTCTCCTTAAGTCTTAATTGCTTAATTTTTGTTTGATAGTGATTTATCGTTTTGACGATCAAGGCAACATTGTGAAAACACTGAGAACTCGGCACGATAACAATAGTTCTGGGCACGCATGTGGCTCAAACATGTAAATATTTACATGTCAAAATGTTAAATACAAATGATAAAATAACTAATATATGTCATATAAATACTAATATTTATATGACCGTTAGGTTAAGTTTAACGTACGTTAACTGCGACTCAATATTCTGTTATTTTGACTACTATAATAGTACTATCCAGATAGTTCCGTATTTTAATAGGTACATATAATACATTAATACACATCATGAATTGCCATTTATATAATAATGTATATTAGTATAACGTTTATTATTAGCAATCACATAAATCAGGCACGCCCACAGAGAAGTAGCTCACTAGGTGCAAAATACTTTAAAGTTTAAATACAAGTGTCAATATAAAACCTTTTAAAATACCCAAAATCCGTTATCGTGTTCTACTAATTGCGGTCGAATAAAATATTATTGTGCGACGTTATTGTCTTTATATTTTATCGATAACGGCAACGATTACGAAAGTCGATAAACAGCAAACGTGAAGACAACACTATATTATATTATTATAGTATTGTACTATTATGTTATGCATTATTATTTATTACAAATAAGATTAGAAAATATGACATATAGGTAATACGAGATTAAAAATGAAAAACACGATTTTTTCGGCCATGGGGGGCTTTGAATCCCCAAAACCCCACCCTTGCGCACGGGCCTGCTATATTTAATATATTGGCATAATCAAGGTCCATGGACATAAATTATAAAATAATAGAGAAGGAATTTTTACCTTTTTTATTTATTTGAAAAATCAAATTTTGATAAAATTATCAGGTGGTGCATTTGCACCACCTGCCCCCCCCTCCGGGCGTGCCTGACATAAATTATCACAGCAGTAGAGAGTAGTTATAGTATAAAACCACGATTTAAGATGGTACTAATTTAAATCGAGTTTAAATTATAAAATCATCAAAATTATCACAAAACGTCAAATTACATATTCTAAAATTATTGCAGCAGTGGAAAATTATTATAATATAAAAAAAAAAGTCATCAAAATTATCAATTAAACGTCAAGCGGTAGTCACGGCATCGAGCGGTAGTAGGGATAACAGAAAAGTACCTATTCTATATATATATATATATATATATATATATATACATGACATATTTATTAGAGGAAGAAAATTTAATGAGTTGTTGTAAAAGGGGTTATGCCTCTGAACATAATATACGAATGTCGGAGTGTCGGTATAATTAGTAATAGATCGAAACCAATGCGACAGCATCCGATTCTTCAAACAATCATTATAAATTATAAATTATTGGATTTTATAGAATTTTTATTGTTGATCAACTGTTCTAATAATATAATATAAAAATTGTATTACATAAGTTGTATAATCATTTTATATTTTTATGAATGATATGATTTACGGATATTGTAATTTGTGATAATATGATACTATAATATAATTACAACTCGTTTCGCGATTAAGTACCGGCCGGCTCGAAATTACATCACTTTCAAGATTTTCAAGGAAGAAATTGGAGTGTATCGATTAAATTTTGAATATTCAAGAAGTTACATATTCAATATACAAGCAATACGTTTTGACCTGTATCGGACTGAGATTTCGATACGACTCGGTACGTAACTATTCTCAGTTGATATATATTATATAGGTATCGAAATCTTCTTCTTGAAAATCTTATCATTGTCATGACACTATAGTACGTATCTAATATAATATATAGCCATTACTTGTGAATTATATCGGTCAATACAGGTATTTACTACCTTATCACACGACCCATACACTGACGGTCCGTGGTTGCTTCCAGCATTACCTACACAGGATGGGTAGGGCCGCCAGCGCATGTTGTCATCACTGCAACAGCGATGCGGTTACTGTTAACCACACTCTCTTTAAGTGCCAGTATTGGACCTTAAAGGTCGCCACACACTGCAGCGGTGGCGGTAAAATTGAGTCCGGCTTCATTTTGCCGTAACCGCCACTGCCACCGCTGCACACCTTTAAGGTGTGATTTCTTAGAACGCGTCTAGTGACGCGCGACCGGCGTGACTCAAATTTTAGACGCGCGGCTGACCGCCGAATCCTTTAAGTGTAGTGTACCATACGTCTATACTATTTAATAATAAAATATGGTATACCTAGTACTAAATATTATATAATAATATAATTTAATACCTGGCTTGTTCACTTCATTTGAAATATTTTCCACACATTTTCCCTTACTGTTTGGTCCTTATATAAAGTGTGTTTTAAATCATACAGACAAGGGTGGGATCCTACAAGTTCTGCAAGCTTTTTATCATCTTCAGATCAAAATGTAATTTTTGAAGACATTTTTATTCAATATTATAATATATATATATTTTAAAACGCGTGCGCGACTGCGTCTCGACTGCCTCTGTCGCGGTCAGAGTCGCGCGCCGCAGCCGCGGTGTAGGGAATCGACCATATTTAAAAATAGGTAAAGAAGTCCCAGCGCGGCCGAAATTAGAATCGCGCACGCGTCACTAGGGGAGAATCTTGGGGCACGCCTAGGGCACCCCCCAGCCGCGGTAGACATGCCAGCCATTCTTTGCGGCCCTACCTTTGATGACTTGCCGTTGGACCACTCACCGAGGGTGAAAGTGCTCAGTAATGCGAAGGAAACGTTCAGGGTATTCTACAAGATATATGGTGGAGCGGATCCTAACCCTCAAAGAAAATGATGAGATGAGGGCCAGACAGGTGGAGGAAGCCTAATGGACGAGTCATGTAAGTCGGTCGAAGTACCGCTGGCCATAGGCGCTGACCCCGCGGGGGCAAAGGAGGCGATCGCCCCCGTACATTGATTTAACGGGGGCAAAAGTATTATTTTGCCCCCGTGCTCCGTTGTGTACAATAAAAATTATTTGGTTAAAATACCAGATTATAACATAAAAATATTCATTAGAACATCGACGATTGTATATTTATGTAATACCTAAATATGATCTATAAATACTATAGATCGCTCGACGCTCACTACTATTTGGTTTTATATTTTGTCTAAAAATACATCTGTCATTTCAATTTTTCCCGAAATATAGAGACGGAACTGATTTTATTACCATTATAGTATATAAACTAAAAATTTTCAATTCAAATAATATTATTTATAAATTATAAACAAATATATTTATAGCACCCTAGAGGAGTATTAAAATAGAGTTAAGGGACAATTTGGTAATTACTCCTCCCGGTAAGTAAACTACAGCATACTATAGATTTTTTTTTCACTTAATAAAAGAGTTTGCCCCCGCGCTAATATCTAAAATTCGGCGCCTCTGCCGCTGGCAACCTAGAACGTGATGGCTAGGGTGGCGGACTCCGTTCGGCCCGCGAAGTCGGCTAATCTCAGAAGGCATACCTACATATTTTATCTATCCGTTTATTGTAATAGTCGCATTACTTATAACGTATCTTATACTTTTATATATATTTTATTTTATGTATTAAACGATGGCGACGCTGTCGACGTAATGCACAAGCAGTTCCGGCAGCGTCGTCGATATCACGAAAAAAAAAGGTATTTATTACCGCTAGGTAATGCGGTTCAATGCGTTCTCGCTGATTACCTTCCGCACAAGCCTATTCGTATTTCGTTCTAATGACCAGTCCATTATAATATAGTTAGTTTATAATGGAATGTAGTAGAATGTATAGTGTTCAAAAAAGACTGATAAACACAGATTTAATAAAATTAGGGCTAAGTGCACAATTTTTTTGGAGGCCCCCTACCCCCTACCCCCCACCACCACAAGCCAAAACTAGTATTTTATTAAAGAATCGATCCCGATAACTTTTTTTTGTTCTTATTTTCCTTATTTAAGTTTTCGTTTAGCCGCCCCGCTTAAATACAGCCGCGACATATTAGTTATTGCCTATTAAACTTTTAAAACAATTATATTTAAAAGTCTAAATAATATTCATGAAAATTTAAAAAAAGAAGTTTCGAATATTATAAATTATCACATTAATGCTCAGTGCTCACCTATTAAAATACACGTGTAACTCGTGTGAGTGACCAGCGTACAAATTTATAAACCACGGTACTGAAAATTATTATACAATTATGAAAATATGAAATAACGGCCAAAGCATAATATTCATAAGATTAAAATAACAAGATAATAATATTGTCATAAAATAAATAATATAATATGGTAAAGCGATCAGTGACGTGCGGGCACAACGCTAACATGTACGACAACATTGGACAACAATAACTATATTAGTTTATTTATAATTATAACATTTAATTAATGTTTTTCGCTATTCATTTCCATGGGATAACTGAATAACCTAAACCAATGGTTCTAAAAATGGTAATTGTGGGAGCGAAATGCGTCACCAACGACGGGTAATAAGTAAATACTGGGCTGGAAGAAATCTATAAATAGTTATTACTTATTATGTATCAAATATTTCCGATGTTCAAACAATTTTCTATTATTATTATTTTAATATTTTGTATTGCGGTGTGGAATGACTTATACTAGTATATTAAGGTCTATGGGAATTATAATTAATTTAAAAAAAAATTTTAATACAGACATTTTTTTACAATTCACGGAGATCGGGGGCCCCCCAAAATTGGGGGCCAAGTGCAAGTGCTCCACCAGCACTTGCGTAAATCTGGATAAACAATATCATAAAAGTGCAGGTCTGCAGACTATGATAACGGTCTGGTACTTAAAGGGCTCCAGATGCATTTCTTCCGAAGGGCCCACAAAATTGTTATTTCATAAAATGATAAAAAAAAAAATACTTATAACTATGAGTAGTGAAATATTATATTTTTAGTACTATCGGGACCCGGCCTATATACTCTATTCCAAATGAGATCAGACTTGTCACCTCTCCCAGTCAACTATATCTCTATTCTGTATATCCAGCCGTGTAGTACTGCTACTCCGATACACACAACTCAGCCATCGAAGTCTGATCTTAATTGGAATTGGAATAGAGTATAGACTTAGTGTAAATATAGGTAGGGACGGTAGGGTGCTCCCTACGCGTTCGCGGCCCAGCTGTCATGGCCAAGCCGACATTGATTTATTTAATTATCGTGAAATGTACAGGCGTACATCACTGTTATCAGTTATTGCTATAATCAGTGGGTAGGTAGGTAAGTAGCAATTAAAGCGTTTCCAAAATTTTTAAACACCATGTATAAATGTATAATAATTAATAATTATCTTAATCCCATACCTAAATACACTGCTGGTATAGTGGTATCTTCTTAACTTCGTTCTGTGCTTGTAATCTGTTTGGTATGTCACTTTCTCCACATTATTCAAGAATGCACACCAACATTTTATTTAATGTTGTTAATAGGAAAATAATTGAAATAATAATTGTTATTTCAAAATTAAGGTACTTTTCGGTTATCGTACCCCAACGGTCGGCCGGTCGACTGCGGTGGCGGTCGGGATACCTATTCCGATTCCGTTCTCGTACCCCATGGCCGTGCTCAATGCTTCCATCATAAAAATATTTTTTATTTACAATAATTTTTTTGGTATTCATATTGTATTGGTAATAATAATTAATTATAATTTTTTTTTGTATTGATGTTTCATTATACTTTATTGGTATTCATATTTTATTATAATTTCATATTATATTATTTTATTAAAATAAATTATAATTTTGGCAATTATTTATTTATTCGTATGGCAATAAAACTTGACAATATTGAGATAAATATAATACGAGAACGGAATCGGTATAGGTATCCCGACCGCCGCCGCAGTCGGCCTGCCGACCGTTGGGGGTACGATAACCGAAAAGTACCAAAATTAATTCAAATACCTAATTGAATTACTTAAAAAAAAACTCCAAATAAAAAAGGTCCAACACTAGAAAAAAGTCAATTAATTAAAAATGTCTAAAATAATACAATTTAATACAATATTATAGAATATACTATAGTATCTGTAATATATATGGTTATAATAATAATGTTATAAAAAGTTAATATTTTAATAGGTTCGCGGTAGTACGATACCCCTCTTTCTTAGCTTGTAACTTACGACTGTTAAAAATCTAACACATCGATTATCGATATTGCCCGCTTGTATTTGTATACATACATTTTGTAGACGTTTTTCTACGATTCTACGGTCTGAGTTTGTTTCAGTTTTTTAATACTTCTCGAATCTTCTTCAGCATTTAAAGCTAATTTCGCTTCATCTGAGGAAATTTCCATTATTAATAATTATTATTTTACGTCAATAATTTTCTCTTAAATTTTATCACTTCATGTAAATTTTAAATTTATTAATTATTTTAATTACCTATGTGGCTATGTAGTTAATATAATAGCAGTTAGTATAAAAACGTTATTTAATTTTGTATAATATGTGATTACTGATTAAGCATTAAACCATGAAATTAATTTGTTTTCTATGAGTTATGAATTATGATGATTAGGTACTCTAGTCTCTAAGTGTAACAATAAAATATTCATTTGAATTGATAACAAAACATCAAACACTTAGATCTTAGATAGGTACCTTAAAATAAAAAAATAAATACTAAGGATTTAGAGCTTTACTGCTTTACCGTTACCAGTTTTCTGAATTTGAAATACCTATATATGACTATTATGTACTTATAAATAATATTGACAATATTGACTATTATTGAAGATGAGATTAATGAAAATCTAATTTTAAATAGATAGGTACAAGTAATTCATTTTACATTTAATAGTTTAATAACAGTAATTTTAAGTTATTAAAGTTAATAGTAAACTAGGTAGGTAAACAATGAATTTTTTTAATATGTTTTATCTTTTAAGTTCTGTTAAATAGCTTAATTCTAGTTTACTTATATTGATTCTCATGAATGTCCCCCATTGTCCCTCATACCAAATAATTCACTACCTCAGGAGTCCTCAGCTGGTATTTCAATATTATGCCTTACAATTGTATCCATCACAATCTCAGTTAGTGTCCATACCTGGACTATGATTAATATGATTTTTTTATGTAGTTTGTGATATTCCATGACAATAATTTTAGCAACTTTAAACGATTTAGTTGGCTTAATTAAATTTCCAATTGATTTAAACTCTGCCGTCCAACTATAACTATAGATTAGGTAGAGGCTAGTAAGAGGTGTTGCAATTTCTCCTAGTTGTGGATATTTTCAAATGAATCTTTTTGCCACATAATAACCAACAACATATTCAAATGCTTCATCATCAATGGATTTTTCTTGGCCTTATACAATTATAACAGGTAGTTTTTGTATTGATATTATATATTCTGAAAATACTAATAATTTCTTGTAGTTCAAAATCTAGCATTATATTCAATTGATCTTTAGGTATCTTAACACAACAGCTACCAAAGTCTGAATCAATTATTTCCAACTCTAAGCTTTAGCTAATATTCTGAACATCTCTTGAGCAATTTTGTATTTTTGATTTTTTAATTGTTATACCAGAATACATTCTGAATCAACTATACATTCTTCGGATGAATCTTTAGTGTTCTGGTATTCAGAAAAAAACAAAATTTGAATGTTTAGCTCACACATATATTTTTAAACTAGTGAAAATAATACACAAAAGAAATATTTTTTCATAATTTATTATTGTTATATCAATTCACTTAAAATAAAATATTTGCCAGGGCAATAATCAAGGGGGGTTAATGAGTATTACTACCAGGCATACCTTTCACCTTTACATTACCAAGTAGTTGAAAAGATTTTCCAGTACACCCTAAAGATTGAGCTTCACAGTTATAAATTTTTTATATTTTAACATTTTGTTTTTTGTGTTTTGGTTATTTAGTTCCAGATCAGTAAATAGATAGGCCTCCCACGGCACGGCTTTGATTAAAGATTGATTAGTAATTAAAATTCCTAAACATTTTAATATAATACTTATTATTATCAAAACAATAGGTTGTTGTTTGTGGAGATTAAATAAAAGTTAGCATCTGAAATTAAAATTTTGAGAAAACTATTACTAAAATTATGAAAATTTGTTAGTTATGTTGAGTTAGAAATGTTTTATTTAAAACTAAGAACTTTATAATATGTGTCGTTAAATCCAAAGATATAAAATAAAATACATGTTGCTTCACACGTAGCTGTTATAATAGCAATTTAAAATAAAATGTTTGAATAACAACAATATAAAAAATACATAGGTACGATTTTTATATATTTTGTATATTAGTGCGAGGCAACTACTCGGCGATTTATCATAAAAATAATGAATATTCCCACAATACAAATTCCTATTTACGCCACTGAGTGGTTTGAATTTAATTCAAACCATAATTTTGATCGTAAATGATTGTTAAAATTATTTTGTCGTAGTCTTCAAAAATCAGACAGGTTTTTGCCCGGTGTGCACATATAAAATTATACACAAAACCAGAGCTCGTAGTTCTTCACATTTCATTGGTCGGCAAGAATGGTACGCAGTATGCGTAGCACAATGTTGTGAGCATAACTAAATAACTTTTTATTTATTCATGGACAGGCTTATGTCATTTACCACAGAATAAATTATCGAATGATTATTATTCCGCGATAAATACAAATACTTACTACCTGCGCCGACTATAATGATATCTCATCCAAGATAACCATAATGCTTTGAGTGGATCATAGCATCAGTCATGATCTAAGAAAGATAATAATAATGATAATGATAACCTTTTTTTATAGATCTACACGTCATAAAGCACTAATTAGGTATCGAGTCGTTAACGCGCCGTTTATCATTTCTGTAAATAAAACTGGGTGTTGCCCGATAGTTTTAATGGTTCAATAAACTATCACTCTTATCGGTCTTGTTTACTATCACAAGACTACAACAGACTGCAGAGCGGATTTTAGTTCCGTAATTATCTATATTGTTCCTATCTTGCACAGCAGCGGTGGCGGTGGCGGTTACGGCAAAATGAAGCCAATTTTAAAATTCAATTTTACCGCCACCCCGGCGGCACCGCCATGACAACAGAATTTAACCGCCACCGCTGCAGTGTGTCACTGTGACCTTAAATCTTTGTATACGGTAGCGCCATATTATACAACGGTAGATATTGGACAGGTTGTGCAAATTATTTAGTTACAAAAATTGGGAAAACTGACAACTGTACCCGTCACTCCACCCGTCCCATCTACTCCTATTTATAGGTCTATAATACCACATGCACGACTCGGCCAATCACAATCCATACAGGCCATACAGATGGCGCCTGATTATTCGTCAGTCATCAGTGTCCAATGATCGTCGACCGTTTTTACAAATTTGTTGGTTATGTACGTTACGGTATTTGACAATTCACAACTGCGCAGTATGAATCGAGTTTGCGTGTAGCGTCACAAGTCATTTGTCTAACCACGTTATTTTCGTGTACGCGTATCTTAAAGTTTCACAAAGTTATCGATAACTGGTACAATTTAAAAGTGAATCGTTCTCGTTATCTCATCTTGGCGCGCTTTCGGCGTGCGCGCTGCAGCGTTATTAACGGTGTTTTTCGATGCCCGTCATCGTTGTTGGTCTGGATTACGTCTGCCCGTACACCGTGTTCGCGAGACACGAGTTTTTTTTCTCTGGTGACCACGGACGTCACCGTCGTCACCTATAAAACAATACGTCGGTGGTTTAAATATTATTGTTAAATACATTGACGATAAGTGCTGTGTGACTTTCCGAGGTTCGGTCGATCGCCATGTCGGACCCGGAACAAATGTTGAAAGTGTTGAAGACACATACAATTAAAAGTCATTTGGGACTGGACCGTGAAGGCATAAGAGGCGGATTGATAGCCGACAGTGAGTATGTGTGGTTCACAAACGGAGCCAACATCGTGCTCTATTCAAAGATCACTGGGTGCGTCGAGTCTTCTAGATCTTTTGGTGGCAATGCTCAAACAAGCAATCCGATAGAGGTAAGCTATTATAGATGTCTAAGTGTTATTGAGTTTATACTATAAGGTTTGATTCACTGCAGTGCGAGTGTATGACATATCGTATAGCGTATGTCCGGTATACTTATTGTAATATAATTAGTAATTACCTACCGTAGTGGCTCTCAACCGGAGCAAGAGCCATCTCAACTGCAGACAGCTCACGTTGGTTGTTGACCTTCTGTAATAATGTTATGGTAGGTAATACGTCTGAAAAATTAAATGGCCAAATAACTATATATTATCTGTTTAAAATTTTGTTTTGTGTAAAAGTGTTAGCAAACAAATGATGAATTACCATTCACCAATATTTAAGAGGAAGCCACACCCCTATGTGTTGTTTCCGTCTTACAAACGTATAACATAGCAAAATCTGTTTAGTGCGGAACTTACTCCCTTTGTATTTATAGTAGAATTACCAAAATTCCACAACGTATAGGGAAGAATATTATCTGTGCAATAGCGTTGTTATTTTTTTGATAGCATTAACCAATAATTTTTAATAATTAAATGAAAAAACTTATGTTCTCAAACTTATACATGGTTGCCACGGTTTCTGGAAACCTAGAAAACCCGGAAAAGTCAGGGAATTTTAAGAAGTCAGGGAAAACATGGAATAGTCAGGGAATTTGCATGAAATTCTGGAATTTATATTTCAAACTGTAATTTATATTTTCCCTAATATTTCAATGTAAATCATTCATTTCGAAAAAAAAAATACTTTAATTTATTGATAAAAACAATATGGAAAATATGGAACTTGTAAACAATAAATTAGGTATTCCCTAAAATTTTTAAAGCATATCCATTGTCAATTTAAATTATTATTTAAAAAAAAAATAAATAAATGGTGTTAGGTATATTAAACTTAAAAAAAAAAAATCAAAATTTACTCTTAAAATATATATGGAAAAACATGGCAAATTTATGGAAAAGTCAGGGAAAATGACAAATGAAATATTGTGGCAACCATGTTATAACTTAGAGTGTACTTACCTATGTTATCAAAAAAATAATGACGCTATTGCACAGATAATATTCTCTCCTATACGTTGTGGAATTTTGGTAATTCTACTATAAATACAAAGGGAGTAAGTTCCGCACTAAACAGATTTTGCTATGTTATACGTTTGTAAGACGGAAACAACACATAGGGGTGTGGCTTCCTCTTAAATATTGGTGAATGGTAATTCATCATTTGTTTGCTAACACTTTTACACAAAACAAAATTTTAAACAGATAATATATAGTTATTTGGCCATTTAATTTTTCAAGCTAAAAAAGCAGGTATGGATGTCCCTTTGCTGTACTACTAGTTTACTAGTAGGTTACCGTTAAGGATGGTATCAAATTTGAATTCAATGATATAATATCATTCTATACCTACGAAAAACGATTCTGAGCAGAGACGGTTTGTCAGTCTAAGAGGTATAGGTATCTATAAAATAAATTCCAAATTAAATGAATCAGATTCATTCTGTACTCAACTTGGTCATTTATAGCTTATACATTTTTATATTAGTCATTAACAACATAACTATTATTTATTAAAATTAGAATATAAGTATATAAGTCTTATTGCTTAGTGCACGGTCAACTTGGTAATACATATGTAAACACCACCTGAGTGAAACACCATATCAAGGGAATGGTTAATTAAATATAATAACAATAGTAGATTATCGAATGCATAGAAAGACGATGCAGTAATTAATAGTCATAATTAAGCAATTTGTGGAAATATATAACACGATAAAAAGCTATAAACATATAAGTTAATGGATAAAGAGGTATTATCAATAGGCGTTGTGTATACACAGGAGGAGGGACCTCAAACTGTTAATGTACAAGAGTTTCGTTACCAATGGTTAGAATATACATATTTTGATTAAACGATTCAGAAGTAGTAATGTGACTATTGATAATGCAGCTGCATAGGAAGCACATTTGCCTTGGGCGTGGGTAGTCAGCATTTATGTCAGTAGTTGGTGGTTAACAGCATCCGTTGGAACAGAAACGATATCACATTGGCTATTAGGAGTAGAGAGTAGTACTATACAAGAGACCCTCAAAACGCCTTGTATTCAGATGTGATTTTACTAAGAGCACCAGAGTACCTTCACGCTAGTTTGTTTTCTGACTAACTCATTTGGACTTAAAATAATTCGTGCAGCATAATATTTGGACTTAGAAAATTATTGAGTCAAATCTTATACTTTCTAGACACTTGAATATTTGCATTGATCAAATTATTTAAGTCTTCTGTTTGAAATAAAATAAAATTGTATTTATGAATAAAAGTACATCTATTATAACATAAATAACTGTTCGAGTCATTACAAGAGTCACCTTATTCATCATCCTTGATTCTTGACACCTGTAGGCGATAAGATAACTTTATTATATAGTCTATATACTTATTATATAGTATGTATAATATACATGCATGATACATAAGTATACTCTAGAAATATCTGGGAGGTTAACTAGTACATTTTTTGTATACCAGACTTCCAACTAAATCCATGTACTTTCGTATACTTCCATATACCTACTTTCTTAAAATTCAAAGCTCAAACCAATATCTGTGTTCTTCTCTGTATTTCTTTCAACTTCCCTGTTTCTACCATGGTTTATACATAGGTACTTTCGTGTACTTTCTTTTTAATTCCCTTTCTTGTATTTTCTAAATATAAACATCTTCCTTTTACCAACATTTTCAAACATGCGTATTAAGATTCTAAAAAAAATTATTTAACTAAATTAATGTAATCTTGGTGTATTATTAGTAGGTATATAGTATATATTATCATATTTGTTCTAACAACTTATATTGTTCATATTTCATCTCGTTGTTCATATTATGTCATCACTGCAAAATAAATACCTAATGTGGATTGCTGGTCACGATTATTGGATTTTATAATATTAAATATATTCCTATTAGTTATATTCTTATACTATCGAATGTCTCAATACATTTTTTACCATTTACGGGGGTTAAATATGGATCATGATATTAACATTATTTAAAATCACGGAGTTCTAGTCTTATCTCCATATACTATAATATAGTATATTATATTACTTATACTAAAATTTATAATTTAAAATACATGACAAATCTGAAATTTAAGAGGTGAATCAAATAGATATTTATTGTAGGATTTGTTATTATACGGTAGGTAAAATATGTTTAGATATAGTACCTGCAATAAATAATACATAATCTGATCTGAGTGAAAGAAACATAAAATGTTATTCTAAAACTAGTTTATACAAAATATGCTACACGTTATTTAACAATAGGTATTTATTTAGTTTTATGATAATTAAATAAACACAAATTCATAAAAATTGTAATTGTAATTAAAAATGTATCCTTACTGTGTTTTATAGAGGCTCATTTGATAAAATAGTGTTACTACAATTTTAACAACAAATACCTATTTCTAATATTCACTGAATAATTAAGTAAGCCGATTTGATATGAATGATAATAATAAATATAGGTAGAATATTTAAAATTGTATTTTAATTGTTAATACATTCGAATAATTTTGAGCTTTTCGGTTCTTTTTATTTCAAATGGACTATACCCGATCAATGCTAAAGGTCCATTAAATATGTACTTCCTTGGAACAACTTGAATATCATCATATCTAGGCCACTTGAATTTATCCAATTCTTCTTTTAAACATTTTATTGTATATTGGTTTTCATTAATATTAATTGCTCGCCCAATATACCACCCAATACCCATTGTCACATATAACAACATAATAATGTTCAACTTTGATATTTATAAGCTCTGTATTTTGTGCATCATCACTACTTTCAAAATTTTCAGAGCTAGGATCATCATTAAATATTAATTGTTGATCACTTGATTGTGAGGAACCGTCCTCAGCAGAATTATTTACACTACCTCCACATGTGCCTTTTTTTTTTTTTTCGCTTTTTCCCATTCTTTAGAGGTTGAGGTAAGCATTCCGGTTTATAATAAATTCAATTTACTATTTGATGCATTAATAAATCTCTTTAACCTATCACAACTTACTCAGTCGCGTGGTTATTCAAAAAGCCAACAAAGTAAAGATTTTTTGATTACCATTAATGCTTTACTAACCAATATAACTTTTACAAATTGTGAATTTATAGGTATTTTAGAGATACTCAAATCATCATTGTTCATAAATTGATTACTAAAAGACTATTTTATATTATGTCTCACATTTTCGCTGAGCGATAACAAAATTTAAATAGTAAAATACTGACGAGCATGAGTGTGAGAAAGGGGTTATTATTTTTTTTTATAGTTATTTTATTTATAATTGTGTCTAGATATTTATATGCACATACATTATGCGTTAGTATTACACTAAGACAGCAGATGGGGGTACAATGTTTTCTTAAACTATAATAATTTAATTTCAGTACTTCTGCGTATTCCTGCATACTTCCATGTGCTTCCTTGTACTTCCATGTATTTCCATGTACTTCCAAAGTATTTCCCAATATTTGTACACCTACTTCCGCTTGTGGTTTACCCTCCAGAAATATCAAATGTCTACGAATAATATTTTTAAATTACAACAATTTAACAAAAATTGTTATTCTTGATTATTTTCCACATAGCAAAATTATATTTTAATAATTTTGTAGTAACATTTAATCATTATTTAATAAAAATATTATCAATTCACTTCAATAATATTTTACAACATTTCAAAAATATTTTGAGTTCTTAAGCTGGCCAAAAAAAAAAAAAAATATTTCTAAAAAAATTTTAACAACATTTTCAATATATTTCATTATAATATTTATATATTGTTATTAATTATTAGTTCTAGACATTTTTTTTAAAATATTAAAATTATAACATTTTATTAAGATGTTGATAATTTGTAATAATCATTTACGTAATTATTATGATTTGAATGACATAAATTTTTTTTTCTATTATGTCACCCATTAAATATTTACCTTAAATGTTTTTTAAACATTAATAGTATTCTGACTCAGTAGTATATTATTAAGAACCCAATTAGATTTACAATGTTTATTATAGGGTTTATTATTATATTTTCTATTTTTTTTGTGAACACATTAGCTAGAATTACTGTGTAATTTTTAACATTCATTAATCTTTTTTCATTAAACAATTTAAACTCAAATGTCATATAGCCAGAGAATTAATTTACAGTAGAAAAGACAAGTCATTTTTTAACTTCTTAAAATTCCTAAACTAGATACAGAAGATACATAACACTGTTATCTAGAATTTATTATTATTATTCTGATGAATAATGTAGTTTAATTTAATTGAAAAAACAAAGTTATTGATTAAAATATTTTTTATTATTTATTTAACAGCATATAAAATAAAAATAAACAAATGAAAATTAGTCCTAAGCAGAACTATTTTAAAGACTTTAAAATGCCTAAATTGCTAAAAAAAATAATAACTTATAACATTAAATATTGTTACTGTTTTTCATTAAAAAAATATAATAACAAGGTTAAGTTCAAACTTTTAATAAATCATTTATTTTCAATTGTTTCTATGTTATTTTGTACCTCATTTTTCACTCAAAAATGAGCTTGACCTAGCCAGGACTTTATAGCGTTTCTGATGTTAACATCTCGTACATCTTAAAATGTGTTGTCATCCTTTATGGCATCTGTAATAATGTAATATATTTTAGAAAATAATAGTTTAATAAATTAATAAATTTTCATTTTCATGTATGTTTTAAATACATATATTTAATAGCTTATATACATGTATAATAATACTAACACATAATAATTATGTAATTAATTCTTGAGATGTCAACCTTAACACAAAATAAAAATAATAGACTCATATATGAAGACATCAAAATACTACCATGACCACTAAATAATAATTAATATATTTATATCTAGGAATGATATTCCAAATAATTTATTAAATTACTAAGCAAATATTAAACGACATCAGAGTAAATTGGAAAAGGATCTTTTCTTTTTGAATGTAATAAAAAAAATATTTCCCAAAATATGTGTCACCAAAAAATTCATTTCATTATACGCCTCACACTATCTCCAACATCATATTAAATAATAATATATATCATGTGTATTTATACCATTAAATTTTTGTAAGTAGTGTCACTATCCAATTTAGTTTCTATAATTCCCAGCTGATCATCAGTGAAAATTGACTTTTTGTTTCAATATTTTCATTTGGAATTACAGAAAATTACACTCATTTACACATTTTGTTTGGTAATAAGTACGTAAATCATATTTTCAAAAATATTTAATTTTTCATCCATTCCTTGAAAAGTATAAATAGTTTTTTAATTGATCTAAATATCTTATCTTGAAACTCTAAAAAACAATAATACATATCATTCAGCATATATAAATAGTTTAGTATATAGGTACAGTAGGTACACACAATAAGTCTATCAATAAATAGTACATATACCTGTAATACATTTTAATAATTCAGATTGTAATCAAAGTAAAACCTTAAGAAATTAACAGTATGGCAAATTGTTATTTAAGTTTTTTCTATCTTGATTTTAGTGCATTTAATATTCTATATTTTTTTATTACTATAAATTTGGAATTTATATTTATAAATAAAATAAATAGTATTTTATATACCTTCATTAGCCATGGTTAAAAAATGTCTTGTCATGCTGAGTATAAATATTTTCTGTATTTTGTTTTAAAATCCCCGATGGTGTTATATTCATATTCAGTGTTTGTACTGGTGATTGATTATTTGATTCGATAATCTTAAACATTTCTATATCATTAAATACATAGATATAAGTTACAATTAAATAATATATTCTTTATCCCGTTCTTTATAAATATGATTTACTTCTAGAATTGGTTGTATAATTTGGAGTAATATCGTATTGTTCAGAATTAAAGTTAATGTTTTGTGTTCAATATCATGTACATGTTTGAAAAAATGCTCATTGGGGGTATAATTTTTATCTTTCTCTGTGTTATCTTCATCGCAAATAATTATATTTGATGATGGGCTATCATTGTATATGTATATGCTGCCTTTATTTTGTTTTTTATTATAGATAGTTAAAATATCACCTTTTATTTAAAAAAAATATATATTACCATATGAAATAATGTATACATATTCTTTGTAAAAAACATAAATATTATTTTGTGCCATTATCAAATAATGGTGGACTTTTAATGGGTTCTTCAATACCGAAATTTTGTTTTTTACTTGATAACTCTATAAACAAAAAAAATTGTAATAAATAATCTAAGTAACATACTATACACTATATTAAAATTTAATATATTAATTGGTATTCGTTAAGTATTTTTAGTATATATTTTATAAAAAAAAATTTAATAAATATAAATAATAATATCAATATAATGAATTATAAATAAAAATTTCCAAACTTAATTTATTATATTGGAATAATAAAAATGAAATAAAATTTACCTATTTATAACCAATGATAATACCTATTAAGTATAACAAAATTTAATAACTAATTTTCCAAATTTTTTTTTTGCATTCATTTTGGGTTTATTTTTATTGTTAATTAGGGAATACTGTCTTATCCTCATAATTATAAAATTTGATACTATATGTGACAGAACTTCTGTCTTATGTATTGAACACGGGAAAGCAATAGAAAAAGTCATCAATAGTTAATAAAAATACATTATACTATCCAGTAGCCACTAGGACTAGGTTTCTAAAAATAAAATTTCAATAATTATTAATTACAATATATAATATTATAATTTCAAAAATAATTATTTTAGTACGTAATCAATAGACTACCAGAATGAGCTAGTAACCATACTTGTACCATTGGAAACATTTGAGGACCGGCCTTCTACTACCCTCCAGCCATGTCGATTCCAGTCCTGTATAATAATATGTTAGTCCGTGATGCATCCCCATCACTGGTTCTGTATGGACGGCGGCCGTGGATTCAATCGTGCCGTCGTCGACAGCCGACGAATGGCGACCAATCACAGAGCGATTATGCTCAGCTAGAGATTCCGGATGTCGTTTCACGTTTCATCCGGATGCGCCAAAGCGGTGCGTTCTAATTCTTGGCAGAGTATAGACCAACTAAAATAACTCTAAAAGTAATAAGTAGAGCCCGGAATTATATTCTTTTACATATTTTTTATGAGTATGCAGTCAGACAGGGGTTCGAAATCTTTACGACTCATGAAACAGGTGTAATAATGGCAAAAGTTTTTTTTGCATATTTGAGAATATTTCAAGATAAAAGAATATTTCGTATAATAAAGAATATTAGAGAATATATTGATTAATTTGTATAGATGTTCGATATTTTTAGTTGCAGTGACGTAAATAATGCAAATTATATTATGCCCGATAATAGTGATAATGATATGATATTAAAAATATACTACCTATTTATATACCATCGTCCATCGTATATGTATACGATTGTTATATCCTACGTAATAATGTGCTGCAATCCACTGTAGTATAAGATATGTGACTTATCTAAGATAACAATGCCCGACAAAAAATAGAATTACTACACAAAAATAGCTAGCTCCAAGCAAAAAGCATATTTTATTATGATTTTTAAAGAATATTGGAAGAATATTTTCAACTTTTTAAGAGAGTATTAGCATCTTATTTTGGCTATTTTTAAAGAATAAAATTCCGGGCTCTAGTAATAAGTAACAAAAAAAAAAATCAAGCTGAAAACAGTGTGAAGAGATTGAAACTGATTTGAACTCGAGATCGGAGATACTCAGTAATATTGAAATTTCAAATACTGCGTCATAGAATTTTCGATACGCAGCAATAATTTTACGGCTTTTTAAATAGCAAATTCATAAATTCTTAAGCTTCGACTTTACACATGGACTTTCTAAAAATGTTATATAGCCATAGGCTTTCTCGATAAATTAAAAATCCAACGAAAAAGTTTATGTTTAAATTCGAACTACCGCTTGTTCATAAGATTAACGCATTCAAACAAACTTTTCAGATTTATAATATTAGTATAGATTATAAATAAGACAATAACCCCCCCCCCAAAAAAAAAAAAAAAAGAAAAAGAAAAGAAAGTACTAGCTGAACCCGTGCACTTCGTAGCCCGTTAAAAACTCTATCTCTTTTATTATGGTCCATAGTTCATGTCGTGTGTTAAATTCATTTCATGTGATGATGCTATTAGTATATTTTTATACATAATGATAGATAGTGGTTAAAATATATTATAATCTTACAACGATATTCAATTTCGTATATCATTACGTAATTTTCTTCGTTTTTTCAATATAATGTTGACAATTTAAATATTCAATTCAATGATATTTAGGTAATAACACTTTCTAACTTACCATATCTTCTGCCCATATGTCTAATAAAATTCTGTACCAAATTTTGTCGCAATCGGTCCAGCTGTTTAAGAATGTATTTAGGACTAACAGATAAATATATAATATATAACCATCACGGCATCACTAATAACACAGAACAATAATAACCGCAAATAATAACCGTCACTATAGCAACCATTTATAAATAAACAAAAATTTCAATCCTAAAATTAAATCCAGCTGCTCTCGAGAGCACTTGTTTGTTTAAATGGTTGCCTTTGACTACCAAAACATATTAACATTATTTATTTTTTTTTTTATTGGGCAGATGACGCCACTTTAATTTCATCACACCCTCATCATATTTCTCTAACCCGATAACTTTCTCAAATTTTTCATCCGTAAGAACCTTCTCCTGGCAATTACGACCCAAACAAAAAAAGAGTGAGCGAAATCGGTTCAGCCGTTTTCAATTGATTAATTGTTATACATTTTTGTCTCCATTTTTATATATATAGATAGATTACCCATTATTAAGAAACCGTCGTGGTAAAAGCAGGGCCTGGACACTGATAAAAATTAACACGGTAAAGATACCCAATACTCAAAAACGTGGCGGCCATCATCCCGTTGGCTAAACAGTGTAACCATATCAGAAAAACAAAATGTTAAATACAATGTTTTTCCAAAAATGTATAGATCCAACTAGTTTTATTCAAATTATTTACTAATTACTTAAAATTCTTAATTTTAAAATTAGCAACTGCATAAGATTAGTATAAATCAAATATATGATTTAATAGGTATTCATATTAAATACATATTGAAAAAAAATACACGTTTATTAAATAAAATATATATTTTATTTATTAAAAGCTAAAATGTAGTTTTGAAATTTATAGATCACGATTGTTTGAAGGCAAGCTTGAATAGTAGAGGTATATTAAGATTATGGTTTAAAAATAAGAAAATAGATTGAGAAGGAAAAAGATAAAAAGAGTATGTTATTATATAATGCTTCTAATGCACAGTATTATTCAAAAAAGTACAGACGACAGATCACAACAGAACATGTTCTGCGTGTTAATCTATTCTGTGGTAAAAGTGAAAAGAATGCTACGTTCAAGAGATGGCGTTGTGCGCCATAATGTCGCCGTCGCGGTCGCGGTAGGCCGTAACCACGCTCATCGTGTACACGACGAGATCCGCATGTTGTAATCGCGGGAGAGGTACGTTATGACTTATGACTATTACCTATTTCACTGACCGTCGTTCAGAACGTTGCGTAAATAATTGTCGCCCATGGATTCTATACGGTGCGCTGGATCGCAAGTCACAAACCTATTTTTTAATTAAAGATCCTGTTTGCTTAAAATATTAACCAATAAATTAAGCATACAAATGATTATGCACCATAACTTGATTTATATTTCTAACCCATTTACTTTTTAAAATACATGTAAAGTAATAATTTCATTACGATTAAATTGATTTTTTAGTAAAAGTGTTGCGTATTTTACGTTCTAACTTATAAGTGACATGGAGTAATTTTTGTACGATAATTTAATCCTATTAAATAAATACCTACTATAATACTATAATTATTTATAATATTCCAATTTTCAGTACCTAAATAAAAACAAACCAATCTGTATAAACTAAACATTTTCATTGTTTATATAATGTATATATAAATTAAAATTAAATTATGTAGGTACCTACAAATGTACAGAACATATTTATTGATATGTAATAATTAATTAAAACACAACTTTGGATTAATGACAAATTTGTTATAATTAATAATTTAAATTAATGTTAGGGTTCATAGATAATGGATAACTGATGTAATATAATATCCCAACAAAAACACTTCGTCGACTCCGTGTAAAAAATTGCTAAGTAAAAAAACACTAGTCATCTATAAGACTTCAGCATTATAAATATGTGATATCATAAATAAATGCTAAGTTAACTTAAATTTGAAAAAAACTAGTAATTTATAATACTTAAACATTATAAAGCTGTGATATCAAGAATAAATGCTAAGTAAATTAAATTTTAAATTAATTGATTCTATCTCAATCATTTATTTACTTGGCTAGAATTTATTTTCTTTATAAATTAATAACTAAGACTTTTTTATAAAACAAATTTAGTATCATTTGTCATGGAATTTTTTTAAATAGTCCAGTTATGAATAGACATGTTTATTCGTCGAAATATATAAATTCTAGCTAAATGATTGAGATAGAATTAATTAATTTAAAATTTAATTTACTTAGAATTTATTCTTGATATCACAGCTTTATAATGTTTAAGTATTATAAATTACTAGTTTTTTTCAAATTTAAGTTAACTTAGCATTTATTTATGATATCACATATTTATAATGCTGAAGTCTTATAGATGACTAGTGTTTTTTTACTTAGCAATTTTTTACACGGAGTCGACGAAGTGTTTTTGTTGGGATATCAGTAGTTTTTTTATAACATATTTTTATGTACTGGCATGTAATATGTAATTTTTTATGTTTTTATTAATTTATTTTATTATTATGTTTGTTTATTTAATATACTCTAATTTTTTTTTAAAATCATATTCAATTTTTTTTTCCATTATTATAATATGTACATTTTTACCCCCTCGAGGCCATCGTTCAAAATGTATTGCAGTGTAATTTATCTATCTATAAATTTATCTATTATCTTTATTAAACATTCATCCATACACATTGTATTTGTCGTTTTTTTTTCTCAATAATTTCTCCTTTTTCGTAACTTCTGTTTATATGTTTTAGAAACCATTTTAGAAATAAAGAATCACAAATTATAATATAAATAAATAATATAGTAGTATAGCTGGTAGTATGGCCTACTACAACTACAACAAAAAATGAGATAACAAATAAAACGTAGTTTTTCTACCGGCGCGGCGGCGGCTATACGCATCTACATCGAACGTCGCCAAAAATATGAATGCCATTACAAAATAAATTTAATTAAACATTTTTTATTTTTTCATGATGAATGTCGATAACAGAAATTACGAATACGATAAGCAAAGACGCGGGCAACGGCGCAGGGGTGGATAGGTAGTATTTTTGTTACAGGGAAATTTTTTAAGGGGGCCCAAACTGAAAAAAATTTGCTCGCTTCGCTCGCAATACGCATATTTTATACTAGTTTTAAATGACCACTTTATTTACAAAATATAAAATGTTCTTATAAAAAATATTCAAAACATAAAAATTACTATAGTTAATCATTTACAATTTTATTATATATTATTTTCAATACAATAATAATTTTGTATTATAATAATATTAATAAAATAATTTGTACAATAATATTCAGAGAGAAAAATTATATCAAAGTGTAAAATCTGGAATTAAAAATTTTTGCAAATTTAGAGAATTAAAAAAAAAAATATGAAGGGGAACACGGGCGCCCACAGGCAAAAGCTTTTCAAGGAGCAAAAAAAAAAAATTTAGAAATATTTTATACTATATAAATACACATTACAGGCTGCAGTTTGTAATGTCCTAGTTCATGAACCAAATAAAATATTAATATTAATGAGACGAGTTATTGTAGACTGGGTATTCAGAGGGAAAAATGATATCAAAGTATACAATCTGATATTGAAAAATTTTGCAAATTTAGAAAATTAAAAAAGAAAATGAGAAGAAGAAAAAATTATACTAAATTAACATTTACATATTAAATATTATTTTGTAAAACAATCAAAGTTAATAATAATTACCTAATCTAACAATTGGAACTTCTAAATTAATATGTTCCATTAAATGTTCACTATTAGAATTGGAAACTTCAGGTTTATCTATAAAATCAATAAAAATTTTTAATGTTATAAAAAAATAACACTAAAATACTAAATTAACATTTACATATTAATTAATATAATTTTGTAAAACAATCAAAGTTAATAATTACCTAATTTTAAAATTGGACCTTCTAAATTTATATGTTCCATAGAATGTTCACTATTAGAATTGGAAACTTCAGGTTTATCTATAAAATCAATACAAATTTTTAATGTTATAAAAAAATAATACTAAATTAACATTTACTTATTAATTAATATTATTTTGTAAAATAATCAAAGTTAATAATTACCTAATTTTAAAATTGGACCTTCTAAATTAATTTGTTTCACAGAATGTTCTCTATTGGTATTGGAAACTTTAGTTTCATCTATACAATTAATAGTAAAGCATATAGTATATATAGACTTTATCATTATAATAACAAAAAAATAATTGTATGTTTATAGTACATATTGTATAGGTAGGTAGTTTTAAAAATGTTTATAATTTTTAAAATAATTTTATATTATAGTAGTGCACTAGTGCATGATGTACTTTAAGTCCAAAATAACTTAAGAAATAAAAAATAACTCATAAATACATAAGCATACAATTTAGCTTTCAGTCTGTAAGTAATTACCTAATTGAAGAAAATAAGTAGATAATTGTTGATAATAATCGAAAATATTTAAATTAATTATTAAATGACAGTTGGCTAAAATTGTGAGTTGTGTAAAACAGATTGTGGGGACACAAGGTAGTGATCCGGTCTATGATGTGTTCATATAATAATTGTTCACCCAAATTTAGAGATCTAGCTCACCATTTGATAGCTATATACATAAGGGGTATGAGGGTGAAATTATTTTATTGTTAACATGTTGATATAACATCATTAAAATTACATTACTTTGATAATAAAAAATAACCATGGATCAATTCAATATTTTATATCTGATTACTCAATTAATTGTACGGACTAAAATTTTAGTCTGTGATTAAATGTTAATAAATAAAATATTCAAAGAAGATATTATTAACTAAAAATTAGGATATTAACATAGGTGGAAACCCCCCCCCCCCCCATAAATACGCCACTGATTTATCCCTAGACTTAATAATAATTCTGATGATCAATTTTTAATTCCATCATTCCATTATTTAAGACAATTGAATAACAGCTATACAAAAAAATATTATGAAAAAGTAATGAAAACCTTTTACATGTCTTTATACTAAAATTGTAATATTTTAATAATTCAATTTGGTATCTATATTATATTATTTTTATTACTTTTTTATTGTGCTTATCGCTTCCGAAAATGTAATTAATCTCTGACTGCAAATGGACATTTAATTTCAACTAAGAAATCATCATCAATTATACCATCTGTGTATTATACAAAAAAAATGTATCAATTAGTATTTTAATGTTTATTTTGGATTTTGATAAAATATCTCATGACTTTCTAAATATATATTACCTGGAGTTGTTGCTAAGTAAGGAAAATGTTTATCAATGATAAGTCACATGGATTAACTTTGCATTTTAATATGTTTTCTAATGCAATAATAGCTTCTGGTTTGGTGGCTTTACCATAATCAGCTGCCTTTCGCCTTTGTAAAAAAATTTCGGTATAATATATCGTAAACTGTATTTTTGCAAGACGTGGTTGGTCGTAATTTACAAACAGGACCAAAATTTTGATGTTTTAAGAGGACGCTACACCCGCATGTGTTGTCTCCGTCTTACAAGTACGTAACATTGCAAAAACTGTTTCGCGCGGGAAAGAACCGAGAAGGCTACAGTCATAACTAAAAAACGAAATTCTCACCACAGCTAAAAGGGAATTTCGACTGTGCAACGTTGTTTTTATTTTTTTGATATTAGAACTGAAAAAAAGTTATTCGATTTTGAAAAATGCAAAAATAATGAATTTTGAAACAATAAGAACTTTTTTTCTATTTGTGATATCGAAAAATTGAAAACAACGTTGCACAGTAAATGTTCTCCTTATTATGTGGTGAAAATTTGGGTTTCTTAGTTATAGCTGTAGCCTTCTCGGTTCTTTCCCGCGCGAAACAGTTTTTGCAATGTTACGCACTTGTAAGACGGAGACAATACATGCGGGTGTAGCGTCCTCTTAAGTCTATTTGATTGTTCAGAATGCTAAATTTGTGTGTTAGCATGTTGTCTAGTTTATGTTTCAATATTTTAAGCGACCACTTCTCTCTAATCGCAAGGGATTGATACGAGTCTTCTTTTAATTTTTGTAATGTTTCTTTAGACATATTAAATTTCCTTCCTCGCGGGCAGTGGTTCGGCCAAACCATAATGTTCATCTAGGCCAACATGATTTTTTTTCTTAATATGTTTTGGAAAAAGAAGTTTTTTAGATTTTATTTGTCCTCTTGTCCTCCTGTTTTCAAACAAATCAAGAAGAATAAAAAAAAAAAAAATGACAGAAAAACGGAAATTTTTACGCAAAACCTGTTTTCAACCAAATCGATTTTTTTATATGGTTGTAATTCAAAAACTAATCACTGTAAATACTTGAAATTTTCACCAAATGTTTATGTTAGTGTTATATAATATATATATACAGTTTAGTTTTCAAAAAGGTTTGAATTTTTTCGAGTTATTTATAGACAACTGGAATTTTCGATTTTTTTTTTGAAGTGTCGGTAAAAAAATGTTGGATGACCATAAAAACTTAAAAATTTAATACAAGGTTCCTTACGAGTTATTCTTATTGTAGCTAAAACAAATGAATAATCGCTGTCACCATTTTTTTTTATAAGCGTTTATAGTTGTTCTTATTGTAGCTAAAAAAAATTAAAAATCGTTAGTCACAATTTTTTAAAAAATTATAAGAATACATAGGCACAATTTTTTTTATAAGCTTTTATAGTTCAAATTTTTACGAAATCTGTCGAAAACGCTAAAATTTGCTAGTAATTTTTAAGTTGAAAAATCATAAAATGTTTTGTGTTTATAACTAAGGATTAAAAATACAACACTAAGTTTTTCATAAGTTTTCCTTCAAGCTATTGAGAAAACTTGAAGCATCATTATAGGAAAAATTTTAAGTGCGTTTGAATTTTAAATTTTTACGAAATATCGTAACGATTTATCCTGAAACGATTTTAATTATTTGTTATTATTCAAAAAGTATAAGTCGTAGATACTTGAAAATTTTACCAGTTATTAAGATTGGCATTTTCTTTACATGATTTAATTTTCAAAATATTTTGACTTTTTTTGAGATATTTATAGACGACTGAAATTTTCAATTTGTCTGAAATTTTTTTTTGAAGTGTCGATAAAATTTTTTTGGCCCTATCAAAATACTTGAAAATTTAATACAAAGTTCCTCATAAGTTATTCTTATAGTGATTAAAAAATTATAAGAATACATAGGCACAATTTTTATTTTATTATCGAATATCGTTTAGTCATATATATAAATATATAATGCACCTAATAATTTGTTAATAGCCAGATAATATATATACTTTTATGATCGCGCAATATATCAGCCATATATTATCTTCTATATATATAAAAATTTGGTGTCACGATGTATGTTCGCGATAAACTCCGAAACTGCCGAACGGATTTTTATAAAATTTGGTAACCATTTATTATATGGTTAATTAACTTAAAAGATAGAATAGTATTTTTTAAATATTTATTATTATTAATTATTATTAATAATATGTGGCGAGCGCCGTGAATATTCTGGAACAGTCGCACCACGCGACAGGTAGCTATGTATTGCCGCGTGTCGGGTGGAACGTTCTAGAATGTCACATCTAATGGAATAATTTTGAAACTACGTTCAATCCTCAAATCCAAGGCCAAGTGTACAAGGCCACGGGTACTTATCGATTCCGCCTGTATCGACTCCGCCAGTTCAGATAGTCTAAAAACAACCTATCGATTCCGCCACCTTCCAATTTTTACCTCAGCCTAGCAAATGCTTAAAAAAAATAATTAAATAATTAATTTTAATATAAATTAAATTAGTCAAATATATTTTTTATAATATGATGATGAAAAACTAAGCTATCTATAAAATAATTCAATTATTAATTTAGTCAAATGTAGTTTTAAGTTATACAATGGTATATTGTTATAAATGTTATAATATGATGATGCAAAACTAATGCAATGTAAATAAATATATATATTTATATATAGAATAATACATGCAATATGGTTTAAAATCAATATCGATAAAAATTTATTTGTTGGATAGAAAAGCTTGAAAATACAAAGTTCCTAACATATTATTGTTACAATAACAGTTTAAAAATAAAAGAAATACATTGTCATAATTTTTTTCAAAGCATTCAAAGTTTGAATTTTGACAAAATACGTAAAAATCATGAAAATTCGCAAATTATTTTAAGCTAGAAATTCATAAAAAATTCTCTTATCAAATTTAAGGTTTGAACATTTAATACAAGACTTCTTACAAGTTTATCAACCTTTATCATAAAATAAATATCCACCAGAAAGTCAAATTAAGTTTTTATGAGCGCTTGAAATTTTAATTTTTACAACATTGGATTTTCACTAGATTTCTCATTTAGCGATTTTCTTATGTTGGTGTAACTCTAAAATAAATGACCGCTGATACTTGAAATTTTCACTGAATGTTTATATAGGCATTTTGTATATTTTATAAAATTTTCAAAATATTTAGATTTGTTTTGAGCTGTTTACTGACATTTTAATTTTTCAACTTTTTTAGTTTTTTTCTATAAATATCGATAAAAATGTATTGGTTGGGTAGAAAAGCTTGAAAATTTAATACAAGGCTTCTAACACATTGTAACAATAGCAGTTGAAAAATATTAAAAATACATAGGCATGATTTTTTTTTATAAGCATTTAAAGTTCAAATTTTAACTAAATACGTAAAAATTACGACAATGTTCAAATTATCTTAGATAGAAATCCATTAAAGTTTTTTCTTTTATATCTAAGATTTAAAATTTAATACAAGGCTCCTAACATTTTTTTACAATAGCAGGTGAAAAATAAAAGAAATACATAGTCACATTTTTTTTTTACAATCATTTAAATTTAAATTTTGACAACATACGTAAAAATCACGAAAATCCGCAAATTATTTTAAGATAGAAATTCATAAAAAATTTTATTTTAAATCTAAGATTTGAAAATTTTGAATAATCTATAATATATCCTAGATAGATAAACCGTCTCCGTTCAGAATCGTTTTTCGTATACAATGATATGATATCACTGGATTCAAATTTGATTCCATCCATTACAGTAATCCACTTATACCCTACTGTACACGGTACAGCATAGCGATTTCTACTTTCCCGCTTTATTTTATCATGCTATCATAGTCAAATAGTTCGTCAATTCAAGTATACGGCTTATCCAAGTGGTTTTCTATAAAAACATACATTACGAAAATTATAGTGGAGATTTATTTTAATAATTGTATAAAGCCTGATATTCAATATTTGTATTAATTATTTAAATAATTAATCGATTAAAAGAAAGAAAAAAAAATTGTTAATTTAGTATGTGTTATTAGACGATTGGAATACGATATCGAAAATCGGATTGCTTATGATAAAAAATTATCCTCTACAATTCTTGTAATAGGTAATTATACTGTTAAACTCTTCAATAAGCTGTATTACCTACTTGAATTACAAAAGCGTGATTTTTTTGGTGTACGATTCGGATACGATTACAAAATATAATTTTTATAAAATCCAATAAAATTAAATAATATTCGTCACAAATAATCATTTCCTTATCTGGGTATTTATAAACTCTGTCTCGATTGCGGGCGGTCCACGGCTGTGATAGAAATCTCGTTTTGACCTATGGTGCGGTACTGACGTTATCGCGCGGGGTGATGGTATACATATGAACCAAAAATTCGGTTCTCCTTAAATCTGCAAACTTCAAATCCATCCAAATCTCTATTCAGTACCAATCCAAATCAATGTTCTACAAAAGCTCCTTCTCAGATCATGACCACATTCGACTTCTAGGTAAAATTCACACTCCTCCTACTATCATAAAACAACCCAAACCTTACCCATTTACATGGATCAACCAATAAACCTAACCATCTTCAAAATTCCACCCACTAGTAGAGACGCAAACCTGGCATAGGTAACGTCATATCCACCCCCCCCCCCCCCCCCCCCCAAAGCAAAGGAAAGGTATATGAATACCTAGTTACAAACGCTGCCGCTGTTTACGGGCGCAGCACATGACAAGCGTATTATTTTAACTGAAAAACAGTGTTTCGTAATTCAAGTAAAACGGCTTTGAGATGCGTTTTACAGTATATAATATATCTATTAAGAAAATTGTAGAAGATAATTTTTGATAGAATCATAAGAAGCCCGATTTTTGATACCGTGTGTTTCAATCATCCAATATCGCATGGTAAATTAACACGTTTTTTTTTACTTATTATCGATTAATAATATAACTAATTATTAAAAATATCGAAAATCGGTCTTCTTACGATTGTAAGAACATTTTCCTCTACAATTTTTATACTACATACCTATTTTTCTTTAAACCACTTCCATAAGCCGTATTACTTGAATTACGAAACCATATTATTATGCCATATTTTGGTCACCACGACGGCCTCTTAATTATTATGATAATTGGTATATAAACGGTAAATTCCTGTGCCGAAGGTTTAGCCAATTAATCGTTGCTTTCGACTGTTTTAAAATGTTAATTTTGAAGATATCAAAAAACTGTATATATTAAAGTTGTTTAAAAAAAAATAAAGCAATCCATACCCAGTTTCAAAAATAGTGGTTCTTAAAAATTGTTACTTTACTGCTCTTGCGCGGATAAAAATAATTTAAAAATTAGGATTTATTAAAAATAGATGTATTTATTATTTATATGTAAGTAATCTAGTTATAGTTACTGTAATATTATATTATGTACTATTGATTTTTTATTCCAGATTACTTTTGTTCAAGAATTACATAATGAGGAGAAAACAATGAACATGCTATTGGTTGGATGTTTATGTAAATCTTTTGGTATATTGTTTGTTTGTCAATTTCCAACGTTAATGATCATTCGTTGCATTCATACACCAAGTCCAGTATGCTAATTTTTAGTCTATAAATTTTTTATTTAAGAAGACAGACTACCCATATGTGTTATCTATGCTTTACAAGGCAAAATTCATTGCTAATTATGTGTTGGGAGCTATAATAAAATAATGAGTTGACATATTAATGTGACAATAAATAAGGGTGTTTATGTCTTCTTAAGTAATTTTACTAATTAAAAAAGATGAATTTTATAAATTTTTCTAGATATCCTACATTTCTACAATAAATAATGAATCACTTCCACAAAATCAACTTAGTGATAAGTTCAAAGTTATGTCCACCATACTATTAGTTGGATTGGCAACTGGAGTGGTTTTTGCAGTTGACATGAGAAAACATTACATCGAAAACCGTAAGTTGACTGAATATTATACCCTAACATATAAATAAAAACTTTTTTTCTAGAATTAAGAAACATTGAAATAATGGTAAGTGAATCAAGTCCCAGCAAACTATTAATTCTTAGAAAAAACGAAGATATCCAAGAAGCTAAGAAAATAAGTGATCACAATGATCTTCATTTAGCTATATTTATAAATGGTAAAATTATAGTTAAAAAAGTATATACATTAAGAATAATAATTTATTATGTTTTATTTCAGAACAATTTTGTAATTTTTATAAAAAACAGTACAGTGGTAAACTAAACTTTGGCATATCATGTTTGTTATATACTGAAGAAATCAATGCCATTGCTATTGGATATAATACAGGCCATTTCCAACTCTGGGACTGTAAAATGATGCAGACACTGTAAGTAAATAGGTCATTAGGTAATTATTATATATGAATAGATGCAGTGTTCGGAACGTTCACCAAAAAAATGAGCTTGTTCACGTTCACGTTCAGTCCTTAAAAAGGAACTCGTTCACGTTCACGTTCGTGTTTTTTCAAACAAACGCGTTCACGTTCATGTTCATTTAAAAAAAGGAACGCGTTATTTGGGCCGCATTCATAAATTTTTTTTTTTATGAATCGTTAGTCTGCAGTCAATATAAAAATTAAAAACCCATAAACGTATACGCTCAACCAAAAAATAAACATAATTTTGACTTTAGAGCATAATATACAATTTATAAAGTATTTGAATTAATTTTTAATATCTGACACATTTTTGAAATATACAAGGATATTGCAATTATACCCCTTCTCGATCAAATATTTTATGATAAAAACAAAAATGGCAGTGTAAAGGGAGCCAATAATAATCATTAATCAAGTATGTATGCGCAGAATTTTGAATTTGTTAGTTTTGTTTTTGTCCACGGTTAGATCTTCTAAGATCGTGGTTTTTTCAGCGTATTTTTGATGATAAGAATAATTGATATTTGTGATATCCCTTTACGCAGCCGTTTTGTTACTGACACGTTTGGTTACTGATGATAACAATCCGAGTCAATATGCAATAACCTGTATATTTCAACCATAGAGTTACTCTATGATTTCAAGCTTCAACTATGATCCGCATGTTATTTGAGTTATATTTTGATAAGTGATAAAATTAAGCGAATAGTGAATTTACCACCAGGGCACTATGCACACAACTGAGAGACGGGACCAGGTCACCTTAGAAAAGTCAGCTACCTTCTTAGTTTTTTTAATAATTTAAAAAATCTTTTCGATTGAAGACATAAATTTAGGTTGAATTGAAAATTATAATTGTAATTCCTAATATATTTAGCTGAGACAATTCAAATATTGAAACAAAAACAGTAAATAGGTACATGATTAATAAATAATTCATACTTTAATTTAATACATTTTTAAAACTTTATTTAATAAAAAATACAACTTGTATCCTTGTTAGGTATAACATCAAATAAAAATTTAAAAAAAACTGTAGGTAAATATCTATTTATCTAAGTAAAAAAGAAAACTATTTGTCCCTACATTTTATTGTACTTCAAAACATCTTATTTTGTTTTAATAAAATTAAATTTTCAAACATATCATCACCCAGTCTATGACGTTTTGATGTCATTACATTCCCCCCAGTACTAAATAACCTTTCTACAGGTGCACTAGAGGGTAACCCTGTATTAAACTGGACAAATTTAAATAGTACTTTAGGAAAAGCAAATAAACTTTTTACATCAATATTTTTGTTACTAAGAAAATTTAAAAGTTCTTGATCTGAGGTTATTGTCTTACTATTATTGGAATAGCTTTTTGTTGGCAAGCAAAAAAAATCTTTATTTGAATCAGAATCAGAATCACTAGCTGCTGAATTACCATCAGATACCTCATTTTCAGAGTATAAAAACTCAGTTTTTAAAAATAATTCAGCATTCAATTTTTCTTCACCTTCCAGCCAATTTAGTTTAAATCTTGGAATAAGACATGCAGCAATTACTAAATCTTTTTCCATCCATATGTGATCAAATCTATAACACCAGTTACATAGTAATTAGTAATATTAATTAAGAATAACCACTAATATATTAAATAATTATTCATTTAATTTTCTAATTTAATCTTACAAACCTTTTTTTTAATGATCTTAAAACAGCTTCTAATAGAAGTGTACAATATGTCATAGGTTTACATTGTCTACTTTTAATTTTTTTCTCTAAAGCATGTAAAGTCGGTAGCAGATATCCCTTATACATGGCTTTTTCACCTTGTAAGAAATCTAAGGACTCTGCGACTGGTCCAAATATATCACAAAATTCATTTATGAATACAGCTTCGTTTAATATTCTTGGTAATGTATTAAAATCCATGACATGGTTCAATTTTTCTAAGTCACCAGGTTCATTTATAATTCTTTTTAATTGAATTAATGCATCATAGGTGGAATTCCATCTTGTTTTATTAGGTACTCTCAAATACACATTAAGTACTTCATGAATGTTTTCTGCCACAATCGTTGACTGATTTTGTTTTGACCAAAGTTTTGTTAACTTTGCAAATAGTTTTCTGTAGAGCTTTAGAAAGATACTGAAACAGTGAAAACTGAACAATTTCAAATGTATAACTGATAAGTCACTGACCACAGTAGGTACACTGTATACATTCACAACAATCACAACTATAAATAAATTTCATGCGTGTTCTGCGTGACCGAGCGTCACTGTCGTTTTGTGATTCCCAGTAATTAACTTTCAATAGTTGACGATGCAGATGATAAACGATAAAGCCCATGCCTATACACGATCCCCGTCCACCATAATAGATATACACTTCACCTATTCATGATAAACCGATTAGGTTTATTACAAATTCGTGGAAATCATAATATTATTGTTGTATTTCTAGCCGGGGACATTGGAATATATTTTGCAATTAAACAAATATTGTAGGAATTATAATGGGAAAAATGAAAATATTATTATTATAATATAATTAATTATTTTATACATATATTATTTATTAAATGGTCAATAAATTGAACGTCTTAAAAATTGATCAATTTCGTTAAAAATATAAACGTCGTTCACGTTCACGTTCTATTTGCAAAAAACGAGTGACGTTCACGTATCGTTCACTATATATGAACGTGAACGCGTGAACGTGCGTTCATGAACGACATTCTTACCAAACACTGAATAGATGTATTAAACCATGAAACTGCTTACATAGTACATGTTGTATAAATAATGTGTATATTTTATTTTTATTTTTATTATTTTATCTAGATATATATTAAATAAACCTGAATGCTTTATGCCAATAACCCATATTACTTTTCTTGAACAAGCTGATCAATCAAACAAACTATGTTATCTTTGGATTATTCAATCAGATAATTCTAGTCTTCCGAATGCAATGATGATTGCTTTATCCTATGAACATAGAATTATGATGTCAAATGGCCATAGTTCATACAGAGTGAGTTAAATTTTACAAATCATCAAATTAAAAAATGTTGTTGTAAAATATTATGTTTGTAAATTTGAAGGTTTATAAAGATTACAAAATTGCATTAAAGATGTCATTACGTAAAGAAAGTGGAATTGGTCGATGTATATCTGCATTAACTTTATGTAATGGCGCCTTGGCCAGAAAAAATAATGGTAACTTAAATTTCTGTAATATGATATAATAGTTGAATAAGTTGCTTTATTATTATCATATTTGATGTTTTTAATATTTTTTAGATGTGTCTAAAAATGTTGGAATAACATTATTGGCAATGTTTATGGAAATTCGTCAAAATTTAGATGCCAGTCCTAAATCTTACATTTTTTTGTTTGATATTAATCAGTGGTATAAAGCCAAAATGCCATTAATAACTTTCAATAATCTTAAAGTGTCAAATGCTTATGCTAGTTTTGTGAAATTGCCTGATTGTGCCAGTTATTTAGATTTCAATATTTCTAACAAAACATTGGTCTCATTTGGTTCTACTTTCAAAAATAATGTTAACAAATTCTTTTATCCATCTTCAATTTACTTTGGTAACAACAATACTTATATACCAATAATATTTTATAATTGCTGATTGTTGTGAGTATATTATTAACATACTTTTTAATATATTTTTTCCAGAATGTGATTGCTTATTAGACACCGAAATCATTAGATATAAACATGTTGGAGTTCAACAAGAAGTTTTAAATAAATTGATTTTAAAAAACAGGAATATATTTTTAAACCCAAGTTTATTTTATCGCCAGTGCTTACAAACAAATTTAAGACCATTCTTTTTCTATATAACATGTGATAACAAATGTTGCAGTTTGGTAAATAATAAAATATCGTATTAGCTTGGTTCATTTGGAATCTGTTTTGGCTTAAACTTATTATCTAATATAAATTCATTAATAATTTACAAACAACTGATTTTTTTTTAGTTCGATCAATTACATTTTACAGTATCTATCTTAATAGAAAACAATTTGATGTCAGTTTTTGATAAGTATGTTGTAAAATGGAAAAAAGAAACTATTAGTGAAGTTAGAGTATTACATTTAGTGCAATGTCTTTGGAGTCATATCAATCTTGTCAAACAATATGCTGATCAATTATGTAAATATAAACTTTTCAATATGCTTTTTCGTATTTATATGTATTTATAATTTTTAATTTTAATCCTGTTTAGGTGTTCCTTTATTTGACTGTTCTGGTACGCTAGTTGGTGAAAAAAATATAAGGATGTTAAATGATTGTTTCTCTCAGATGCTGCGTATTGAAAATTTATTCAAACGTATGCAGCTTACAGACTGTATTAAAATAACTTTTGGTAAATATAAATGAAAATTATATTATAAAAATTATACTATTATTATTTAGATTCTTTGTTAATTATGTTCCATTATTTATTTGTAAATAGATATATGAGTTGACAAGTTTCAGACATCATTTTTTATTATTAATTATATTAGATAATATGCTACTTTTTAAATTTAGATTTTATTCTGTAAAAATAATGACCAATTTACAATAAAAAAAATAGCTTACAAATACTAACACTGCAAATGGTCTACTCTTATAATTATAATATAGTTAACTATGTTTTTTAACTAGTTACATGGATTGTGTAATTTATTGGTGACAACATTGGGTGAAGCTATTGCTTACCAAGCGCTGCATTTTCCTGAGCATCCCTTTACTATTCTTTTAAGGCAATTGTTGCAACTTGCCGAAATTCACATTAAAGCAATTTTTAACTTTGGTAGATTGTCTACATCAAAAGTTGATTTATTTAGTGTTATGTTTTGATTGAATCAGACTATTATTGATCGCCACTTTAAGGATACTCTAACTTGAAATTGAGTTTTGAGTTATTCATTTAATATTATGTCAGAAAGTAAATTATTTTTCTTATTTCAGTTGACTTGGTTGATAGAGTGAAAATTATTAATTGTGTCACTCAATATTTGAATGCAATAATATATTTTCTCAATGTTGAACTGTTACCAAAACAACTTCAGGACCCTTCTAAAATTCTAAGTGATTTTACTTCCATCATCCAGTATGCTACAAAACGGTTGGTGATAAAATATTTAATAATAATAATAATATTAATAAAATAATTTTTAATATTTAGTCGAATGGAGTTTGGAGATTTGCCATTATATATTATTGATGCTATTGTCGCTAATGAACCTAATGGAAATAAATTAATCGAACAATGGAAACATGAATGTATTGAAGAAACTAAAGGCTTGTATCCACCTTCCGATATCCAATGTCTTTTAAGGATTTATCTAAATGTTGAACTTTCGAACCAAATTAAAGATTTCATTATTCTTTATTTTTTGATTGATGTCTGTTCTGTACTTAAGTTAGTTTTTGCATTTAAAAATGTTTAAATTTTAAGTTATAAGTTATAACATTTTAAAATAATTTAATTTGCTGAAATGTATATAATTTATTTTAGGGCGGATAAAATTACTACTAATATTTTTGACAATGCTTTTGTTAAAAATAATGAATTATATAAACTTTGTTGTGCTAGCTGGCTTTTTGATCATGACATGTTTGAAGTAATTATTTTAATTATTAATTGAACATAAATAAATATACATTTTTTTTTTTTATACAATATATATTTTATAGGATGCTATGCTTATCCTTGCCAGTAATAATGAGTGGATGGTTAATGATATGACGTGGAATTGGTATCACTGGACTGTATTGAAGTTATTTGAATTTAAAAATCAGTATTATTGGGCACTGATATACTTAGATCTCTTTGGCGTCAAATTAGTAAACCTTGATGATCATAAGTAAGAATATAATTTAAATGTGATATTATTATTTTTACATAAAAAGTTTGAGAATTTTTCATTTAATTATTCCACATACCAGATATTTATTTTTTATATGTATAGTTATTGTCTTTTTATTTAATTTATAAAAATACTTTTATATGTTGATATTTCAAATGTATTGTATTAGCAAAGTTAGCCAATTTAATTTTTCTTAGCTCGTTAAGTTTACTGTTATAAGATTCTTAACTTAAAATCAGTTATTTTTTTTAAATATGATAAATTTCATAATAATTCAATAAAGGTCTTACCGTTTAAAAAAAAAATTGAATGTATTGAAATGAAATTCTGTAACTTCTTATTTATTTTAATGCTTTAATTAATTTACATGATTCTACAACATAGTTATTTTCATGTATTTGTTTATTATTGTTTATTTTCACCAATTTTTTTTTTAATTATTCCAATAAAAATTTACAAAAAAATATCCTAACAAATTTTCAAATTTCCGTCCAAGTGAAAATTTTTTTATATTACTGTAGGCCTAACTAATAAAAAAAGTCTAATAGTAGTTGAAATTTACAAATTTTTTTGTACCTTTAATAAATAGATTAGATCCTGTAAAAATAGTTTAAAAACTTTATGGTTTATATAATGATTAATGATAATATAAATATTCTGTGAAAATGTAATGTATTTATGATTATTTTTAAGTTACACCTAAAAAAAACTTTTGAAATCTCATTGGAATTTCTATGTTTGATCCCCTAAAGATTATCTTTAATATCTTTCTTACCAGGAAAAAAAGTAGTAAATTAGAATTTTCATACTGAGTGTAAGGCTCAGGTTTTAAAATTATATTATTTTTAATTATCACAATACATTTAATTCTATTAAACTTTATTATTGATACTTAGCCTTTGTACAGTAAACACTCAAGTGTCTATTTATATTTTTTTAAATTTATTTAAGTTTCTTTACAAATTGATTAAATTCTAATTATGTGTCAGGATTAAATTGTTCATTAATTTTGTTATATACCTATGTAAGAATATTATTATTATTATTAATAAACGGGTAAGAACCCTTTAAAAACATTTTGATAATAGTAGAGCGTAAAAATAAATTACAATGTAAAACTTACAGTAGATAATAGAAGTAAACTTAATAAGCTATGTAACATTTTATCAAAAAATATAAACATGGAAAAAAATCAGAAATATATAATACAGATATAATTAGATAATACAGCGAATACACTGCAATTTGATAAATTTAAATTAATTTACACATGATGTAATGCTAAATAAACATTATGTTTAAAAACTTAACGTGACATAAAAAAGAAGTCAATTATAGTCAAGAATATGATTAATATGAATAAATAGATTACATTATCTAATGATTTTGATTTCAGATTTTATGTTAACTTACAAATCATGAACAAACGCTGTTTTGATGCCATACTTTATTTGCGAAAGGTTCAAGAAAAAAAAATCTTGTTTGAATACATTTTTGATCGTAAGTTATTTGTAATTTCTTTATTGACTACTAAATAATTATAATTCATTTAAAATTTCTTGGTTTCAGGGTGCCGACATACCAATCAATTAATAGAATTCTTAAGTTTTTCTTTGGATTCAGATGAAAAAAAATTATTTTTTTCTTGTTTAAAAAAATTTGAAGATACTAAATTAATTCAATTTATGTTTTTAGTACAAGAAAAAAGGTAAATTAAGTATTAAATTTCAATTACAAGCTTTATAAGTATAGAAATCTATGATCTTTAGTTTCTTTAGGTTTTAACCTCGCCATAGTAATATTATACTTTATTTAACTGAGTCTAAGTAACAACAAAATATTACATTCATAAAATCATAATCTTCTGTGGGTTAGTGTTTCTGTTAAAATTCACTTTTGTGTAACCATGGTGTTAGTTGTGGGTTAAATGAGAGTAAATGCAATTATTTTATAGACAGGCACATTAAAATGGTGTACTAAGAGGACATTACAACCACATTATATGTTGTCTCTGTCAAACAAATGTACAACATGGCAACTATTTTAAGTGAAATACAATAGAATTTCGGTAATCTAACACATATCAGACCACACACGCTACATCGCTAAAACCCCAAAATAATAGGGGATTCACATAAAAATGCATTTTTACTTATTGAAATTAAAATTTTTCTCACTTACAATTAATATTTTGATAGGACAGGTTTTCAAAAATGTAAATAAGTATAATAATATAAATATGTAATTTATAGCATATATATATGTATATATGCTTACATTTTACCAAGCATTCGTGAGAAAAAATGCTACATCCTTTAAATTCATTATTTTTAAAGATTTAATCACACAGTCATCTTTAAACAAAATTTTATGCAACAGACTCTTTTTATAATGCATTTTAATTGCCTTAATATTTCAATAATTCATGGGCTGCAGAATTGGTGTAACATTATATAGTAAAAATATTACACAGATAAAACTGATTAAATTATCAATAGGATAGCCAAGGCAATTGTCTACAATAAGCAAGGTATTTTTAGATAAGTTGTTTTTTGTTAAATTTTTCTACTTAAAGTACAAATATTTTGTGAAACCATTCAGCTAAAACAGACTTGGTCATCCATGCTTTGCTTTGATTTTTGTAATCAACAATAAAGTTAACATTTTTAAAGGCTCTAGGAATTTTTGCATTACTGATAACTAGAGCAAGGACTTTCATGCACTAAAAAATCATCAAATATGCATTTAAAAATTTGCACTTATGCATCAAAAAATTAAAAATATGCGGTTAAATATGCCCTTAAAAAAATTAATTTTATTATTATTCTATATAAGTTTTAACTAGATTTATATTATTATTTATTAAATTGATTTGGAATCTGTTTTGAATGATTGATGAATGATTTGATGAATGTTCTTTTTAATTATTATTCTGCACCTAATAAAACAAAAAAGGTATTTTAAAATAATTGATGAATTATTCTCAAATATTTATCTTACCTAAATTAGAATTGCACTGAATTATTAACATTTCTTTGATATTTTCAAATAGCAGAGAACGTCTTTTATCTGTCAGCAGGTTCTTATATTGCAAAAAACTTCGTTCGACGTCCACTGACGTGATTGGTGCATATTTGTTAACCTTAGTTCATGAAAAATATTCACCAAAGAGCTTGATTTTCGACAAACCATCAAAATATGCACTAAAAGCTTAAAATATGCTCTTATAATCAAAAATATGCCCCTTAATCCAAAAAATGTCCAAATATGCAAAAATATGCACTAAAAATTTTGAGTATTTCATCATAAACGTTATGAAATGTATTTTTTATTTATCAAGCATACAATAAAGTTAACCAGAAAAAATATGCAAATGCATGAAAGTCCTTGCTCTACAGTGATAACTAATAAGTTAAATTTATGAGTACCACTTGCATTTGAACAAGGCAAAAAGTTATCTTGTATTTTAAAACAATTTTTAAATTTATCTAGCCAACCGTCACTAGCTTGAAATTTATTTTTATGTGTGATTTTTTGTAAAACATAGCTTTCTTTTTCAAAAGTTTGCTGGTAATAAGCGCATGTAGATTACTTTATTGCAAAGACCATAAATACAAGGAATTTTCAACTTCAGGAAACTTTCTAGTTTTTAATGTTTTGCAAATACTTTTCAAACTTTAATTGTTTTTGAAAAAAATATTCTATTTTTTCGTTATTTCTTCTTGTATCATAAATTTTAGCACGGCTTACTCCAAATTCATTAATTAGGTTTACTAATTTGTTACCGTTTTTTAATATATTTAAAATTTCTAGTTTCTCGACTAAAGTTAAAATAGTATGTATTCGTTTTCGTTGTTGCGTCATTTTAATACCTAATACAACACAATATCTAACCGGTACACAATGAACACACGCACAACACTTCAATGTTAATTGAATAAAAATTAAATATCTAATCAGTTTATTCACATTTACCACTTAATTTTATCTAATGGTTGATCATTTACGATAGTAATTTTGTATGTATATACATATTGGTATGTAAAGGTCAACATTGCCGGATTATCGAACAACCGTATTACCAAGATTCTACTATATAGAACCACTTAGGGTGTAGTGATAGCTAAGACTTCAAATCGTTATACAATTTAGTTAAGAATGTTATCCGTAAAATATCGATCATATTTTTTAGATATCATTAATACAAAAAAAGTTCTCATTGCTTTAAAATTTTTATTATTTTTTAAACTTGAATGACTTTTTTAGTAGTTCTGGTATCTAATCAATAAAAACAATATTTCACAGCCAAAATTATGTGGTAGAAGGTTCCTTAGTTAAGTTTGTTGCCTTCTCAGGTCATTCCTTCACAAAATAGTTTTTGGTATGTTTTACTATTGTTAAACGAAAATAACAACATGTCTTTCTTAACTTAGTAATTATTTTTAATATAAAAAAGCGATCATTACCATATGTTGAAATTGGAAATGATTTAAAATTTCTTAAATTTACACATGGTTTATTATTCTATTACAAAAAGCTCAAAATAGTTTTAATGAATATGAAACTAAAAGCTAAATTAATGCTATTGATTATAACAATATTGACAATGTTGATACAAATCAAAAAATAAATAAATTAAATTAAAACCAACTGAGTTAGTAGAAGAGATTTATTTTGTGTAGACACATTTTACGTTATTATTGATAAAATTGCTAATGAACTTTAGGAAAGATAACAGTCCTACAAAACGTTTTGTGATCTACTTTAAGTACTTTTAAAAACCTCATCATTGACTTATTCGCAAATAGTTAAATTACTTAGTTGAAAATTGTTAATAATAAATCTCATTGATTTGGACAGCTTTTTTTTTTTTTGATAAATGTGTAACATTTGTTATCATATTTATTGAATAGTGATATTGACATATATTTTGACATAATTTAATTCCAATCATTTCATGCAAGTATTTGAAAAAAAAATCTTACCATATTGAAATATTTAAAAATATTGACTCAACATTAAGAATTGTTTTAAGAGATCATAACTAAAAACTAGTAATAAATTATATAAAATTCACTAAAAAATATTATTAAAGAATTTAGCATTGCTCGATAGAAATTTGGAAATCGATTGGATTTAATCAACACATTTGCTACTAAATGTTGACCTAAACTACTACAATAAATAATAATTTGTATATCCAAACACTGTATATTGACATATTGTTACTAATTATCGATAAAAAAATTTTAACTCTTAAGAAATTATATTATTTTGTGTTAAAAAAAATTTATTTTGGATACGTTCATGATTAATATTTATTTTATAGTAATTAAATGGAAATTTGGTCTGTATGATATAATTTAGTTATTGAGAAAAGCAATTTACCACAGGGCTACATTAGGCTATCATTTATCTCTCATTTTATTTAACATATGTATAAATTATTCTGTGGTATATTTATCTATTGTAAATGTCTATTGTTTGAGGATTATTTAAAAATATATTTAAATTCTAGTTTTATTGCTGAATGTAAGAAATTACATAATTGCCGTAATTTTTATGTATTTAGTCAAAATTTGAACTGTAAAATCTTATAAAAAAAATTTGTGACAATATATTTCTTTTATTTTTCAACTGCTATTGTAAAAATATGATAGGAGCCTTGTATTAAATTCACAAATCTTAGATTTAAAAAGAAAAACTTTTATGAATTTCTATCTAAGATAATTTGAACATTGCCGTAATTTTTATGTATTTAGTCAAAATTTGAATTTTAAATGCTTATAAAAAAAATTTTGCCTATGTATTTTTATAATTTTTTGTTTACTATAAGAATAACTTATGAGGAACTTTGTATTAAATTTTCAAGTATTTTGATAGGGCCAAAAATATTTTATCGACCCTTCCAAAAAAATTTTCAGAAATATTGAAAATTTCAGTCGTCTATAAATATCTCAAAAAAATTTTGAAAATTAAATCATGTAAAGAAAATGCCAATCTTAATAACTGGTAAAATTTTCAAGTATCTAGGACTCATACTTTTTGAATAATAACAAATATTTAAAATCGTTTCAGGATAAATCGTTATCGTTACGCTATTTTGTAAAAATTTAAAATTCAAACGCAATTACAATTTTTCCTATAATGACGCTTCGAGTTTTCTCTATAGCTACTTGAAGTAAAACTTATGGAAAACTTAGTGATGTATTCTTAATCATTAGTTATGAACACAAAAATTTTTATGATTTTTCAGCTTCAAAATTACTTGCAAATTTTCACATTTTCGACAGATTTCGTAAAATTTTGAACTATAAAAGCTTATTAAAAAAAATTGTGACTTACGATTTTTAATTTTTTTTAGCTACAATAAGAAAAACTCATAAGGAACCTTGTATTAAATTTTCAAGTTTTTTTGGTAGTCCAACATTTTTTTACCGACACTTCAAAAAAAAATTCTCAAAAAAAGTGTAAATTTCAGTGGTCTATAAATAACTCAAAAAAAGTCAAAAATTTTTGAAAATTAAACTGAATATATAGAGAACACTAACATAAACATTTGGTGAAAATTTCAAGTATTTAAAGTGATTATTTTTTGAATTACAACCATATAAAAAAATCGATTTGGTCGAAAACTGATTTTGCGTAAAAATTCCCGTTTTTCTGTCATTTTTTTTGTTGTTTTTCTCGATTTTTTTGAAAACTGTTGGAAAATGTTTACTTTTGACCTCTATAATGCACCAAGGATCTTCAATTTTACATCGGAAACCACCCCCAAAGTTTGAAATCGAAGCATTATTTCGACTAGTTATGCTGTACACAGACACAAAAAAAAAAAAAAACACACATTATTGTAAAATCAATATATTCATCACTTCGTTCAGAATCTAAAATATTAAAAACTATTGATGTTGTATGTGCTTTGAGTAAAATAAGTATGGAAACCACTGCTAAAAACAAACACTTAGATAGATTAAATATATTTACTATTTTTAAAAGTGTGTTTTATGATACTTTATAATTGTTTTGATTTATCATAAATATTAATCTTATTTTATTTAATGTTATTTTATTTAGGTTCTCTGAAGCTTTAGAACTTAGTAAATCATTGAAAGATAAAACAAATTCAAAATATGAGAACATTTTTAAAATTGCTAGTGCATTAGTTGGTAATATAAAAGATTACACATCTTCAGATCACGAAAATAATCTCGATAAAAAAGTATTTTCTAATGAAGGTAAATTTGTTTTTTTTTTTTTAATTGTTATTAATGTTACTAATGTTGTTGTATTACATTCAATTAATGTGTTCATGTTAATACTAATTAAATTTTGTTTTGTTATTACAGATATGACCCTTATGAAATGTTTTATAGATATTCAATTGAATACGATGAATTCAAATACTTGTAGAGATAATGATAAATCGGATCAAATGTATGTAATGTATTTTTTTTATTATATAATTTAAATAGTTAAAATACCAAAATATTATAAGTATTTTAAATTTTGGAATATTAGCATATTTTTACAATTACATTTGAAGTCGTGTTATACATTTGAAATTAAAATTTTTTGTTCAATCAAAATACCCGTTTTGTAAATTTGATATACATTTTTAAAACAAACAAATTGAGCAATTTTTCATGGGTTATTGACTTCCTCCCAAACTTTCATCAGAACTTGCCTGTAGAATCATTATTGTACCAATTATAGTATAGAAATGTATTCCTGTTATATGCCATGTATACAACATCATATATATTTGAGAAAATACTGAAGATTATTAAAATGTTAATTAAGTCCCATTCATATAAAAAAATCCTCGCTCTGGGCCCTAGTACATATCTTTACCAAATATGTTAGAATATTAGTCATAATTATGTATATAAATTCTTCTAGTTATGTTGTTTCACCCATACTTCACTTTTTTAATCAACCATCTTGTTAATAAATAAAAGAAACATTCAATTCAATGAATCGAAACCCTAATTTATTATTTATTATTTTAGTAATCTTATTGAACCAAATGGTGATGATAACAATATGAACAAAGATGAAACACAAGTTCTTGGAGAAAAAGTTTCATTAATAAATGAAGTATTGAATCCAACAAAAATTGAACCTTCAAAAAAAATCAGAGTTGATCTGCTTAAACTCCTCGACACTCCATTCATTGAAAACGTTAGTTATCTACCTTCTACCACAAACCGTGTAGCAGTTCCAAAGGTATTTTATTATAACTGTTTTATAATTTAAAAATGATAAATTAAATGTTATCCTGATAACCAATTAGCTAAAAAAATGTGGTGATAATACTAAATTATAATTTATGAAGTTATAATATTATTTTATTGTATTGAATTCCAAATTATCATGTAATTAATTATGTTTTCAGCAAAAATCTGAAACAGACCATGAGCAATTATCACGAATATTGACATTTGATTTTCCTGATTATAATGATAATGTAGTTGAAAAGTATGTGTTTTTTTTAATCTTATTCTAATTTTATTTTCCTTCATTTTTTTGGGATCTCAGTTATAATTTGAAAAAAAAAATATGATTAAAATAATATACTATAACAATTTAAATGAACATTTATATTATTTTGATAGATCCACTCAAAAAGAAGGCGTGAGTATGAAAAAAATTGATCCTGAAAATGAAAATCTCGGAAATAATGATACAAATAATTCACCAATTAATGTGATCGCCAATCAAACACTGTTCACTTTCCACAATTGCCTAGATAATACTGAAATTAAAATATTAGAAACTGTCCCAACATCCTATACTGAAAAAAGAGAAGAGTATGAAAAAATGGATATTTCTGACAATGACCTAAGTGACATAATTGATGGTGAAGATGAAGTCAATTTTAAAGAATCGAATGTCATACTTGATAATGTTGTATGTGTAGAAAACAATTCAGATTATCCAATTATCTTACCTGATGATGCTGAAGTCAATTTTGAAAAATTTTATATTATTAATGTTAATGATAATAATGTTTCTGAAAAACATGATGTCATACTTGAGAATGACCAACTCTTAGAAAACCATTCAGAACAACCAAGTGTCTCACTCAACTATCATTATGAAAACAATTCAAAAAATGCAGATATCATGTTAGATGAAGTAAATGATAATGTTAATGCAGAACAACTTAATGCGATACTTAATCGTGACATTGAAGAGAATTTAGAAGTATCGGATGCTATATTTGATAATGACCAATGTGTAGAAATCAAAACCAATCAACATTGTGTCATAAATAATGATGAATACGAAAATAATTTAGAAGCATCATATTTCAGTTTTGATGGTTCAAATTATACTAACAATTCAGAACGACAAGATTTCATACTCGGTGATGACCCAATTGTAGGAAACTATTCATATCAACATTCTTTAATACCTAATAATGAAGACGAAAACAATTTAGTAGAACCTAATTTCATACCTGATGTTGATAATGAAAACAATTTGAAAGAACCAGATATACTCAATGATGCAAATGGTAATAATAATTCAGAACAATCCGACGTTTTACCTGAAGGTGATAATAATGAAAATTTAGGAGAATCAGATTCCATACTCGGCGACGACCCAATTTTAGAAAACTATTCATATCTACTTTATTTTGTACGTAATGATGAAGGCGAAAACAATTTAGAAGAACCTAATTTCATACCTGATGTTGATAATAAAATCAATTTTAAAGAACCAGATATACTCAATGATGCAAATGGTAATAATAATTCAGAACAATCCGATGTTTTACCTGAAGGTGATAATAATACAAATTTAGGAGAATCCGATTTCATACTTGGTGATGACCCAATTGTAGGAAACTATTCATATCCACATTCTGTAATACGTAATGCTGAAGGCGAAAACAATTTAGAAGAACCTAATTTTATATCTGATGTTGATAATGAAAACAATTTGAAAGAACCAAATATACTCAATGGTGCAAATGGTAATAATAATTCAGAACAATCCGATGTTTTACCTGAAGGTGATAATAATGCAAATTTAGGAGAATCCGATTTCTTACTCGGTGATGACCCAATTGTAGGAAACTATTCATATCAACTTTCTGTAATACGTAATGATGAAGACGAAAACAATTTAAAAGAACCTAATTTTATATCTGATGTTGATAATGAAAACAATTTGAAAGAACCAGATATACTCAATGATGCAAATGGTAATAACATTTCAGAACAAACCGATGTTTTACCTGAAGGTGATAATAATGAAAGTTTAGGAGAATCGAATTTCATACTTGGTGATGATCCAATTGTAGGAAACTATTCATATCCACATTCTGTAATACGTAATGCTGAAGGCGAAAACAATTTAGAAGAACCTAATTTTATATCTGATGTTGATAATGAAAACAATTTGAAAGAACCAAATATACTCAATGGTGCAAATGGTAATAATAATTCAGAACAATCCGATGTTTTACCTGAAGGTGATAATAATGCAAATTTAGGAGAATCCGATTTCTTACTCGGTAATGACCCAATTGTAGGAAACTATTCATATCAACTTTCTGTAATACGTAATGATGAAGACGAAAACAATTTAAAAGAACCTAATTTTATATCTGATGTTGATAATGAAAACAATTTGAAAGAACCAAATATACTCAATGGTGCAAATGGTAATAACATTTCAGAACAAACCGATGTTTTACCTAAAGGTGATAATAATGAAAATTTAGGAGAAACAGATATCATACTTGATGATGACCAAATTGAAGAGAACCATTCCGATCAACGTTCTATCATACCTGATTATGGTAATGGACAAAATTTAGCAGAATTAAATGTCTTACTCAAAAATGAGAATGAAGACAGTTTAAAAGAATCAGATTTCATACTTAAAGGTGAAAATTATAAAAATATAGAAAAACAAAATACTTTATTTGATGATACAAATGATTATAACTATTCTATACAATCAGATGTCTTAATTTATAGTCCAAGTGTTCAAAACCATTCAGATCAACTCAATGTCATATCTGATTGTAAAAATGAAAACAGCTTAGTAGAACCCAGTGCTATGCTTGACAGTGGGAATAAAAACAATTCAGAAGAAGCTTATGCAAGTGAACAAAATTTAATAAAACCGTTCGAAACACTAAAAAATGAGAAAACAGCAATAAATCATTATGTGGAGGTCCGAGGTAATGGAATTTATCCTACAGATTCACAATCTAATACGTTGGACAATCTTACCCTTAGTATTTATGGCCTCCCTGAAGAGAATCATTCAAATAATGACAATAAGATAATTGAAGAAGTTAATAAAAACGATCTCTGTAATAAAATTGGTGGTAAGAATACTTCATTTGCAGTTAAAAAAGATGATAATGCTAAAGTAGGAGAAAATGCCGATACAGATAATAGGTCAAGTGCTCCTAATAATTTTCAAATTATTGAAAATCATAAAGAAGATTTATCTAATGATCAAAACGAAGATTGCCTTTATGATGAATATCAATTTTCCAACAATGAAGTTTTTCCTGAATTGTCAAGTAATTGTCAAGAATTTAATCCTATACCTGAAGATGGTTTTGATCATCTTACTATGACTGGTAATGAATCGAATCAACTAGAAATGTATGCAATTCTGAATCAGCCAACATCAGTTTTGTTAAATGAATCATTTTCGAGCAAAATAAATTTAGGAACAACAATTGAAGTTAATGAAATTCCTCGAGATTTAGTTGTAGACAACAACGTAAAAATAGTTTCGAATGAGATATCAAAAGATTTTGAACCATCTTCTTCCAATACAAATATTATTACTAATTTATGTAATCAAGATATCAAATCTTTTCAACTAGTTGAATCTAAGAATCAACAAGTTGATACTAATATTCTAAATTATGCAACGAAAGAATATTCAGTTGAAATACAAAATAGTTGTCCTGCAGCTTCATCACAACTTAGTAAAATTCTAGGAATTGAAGAATTTTCACAAAACAACATATTAAATAATGAAATTTTAGCTCAAGAAGAAACTTCTAAATCATACAGTCTTGTTACAAATAGTTTAGATACTGAAAGTGGCAACCATTTGGCAGAAAATTTACATAATAATAGGAAAAATGATGAAAATAAGCAACCATTTGCTGAACAAATTGATAAAAATATTCCTAATCTGCGTAAAAGAAGAAACTGGACAAAATGCATTCTAGTGACTGACACTAAATTAACTGCCAAATCAAGATCTAAAAGTAACACAAAACAAGTTGAATTGAAAACTATTTCCTCAACTAGTTCTAATATTTTTGAAAATTGTCCAAAGAGTATTTCAAATAAGAGATCAAAATGTCAAAAACAAATTGCCTTAAAACGTAGAAAGGTATTCCCCAAGTCTGATTCTATTGTTGGAGCTTCTAATAGTAAAATTGACTCAAAGCAAATATCTGAAGAAAGTACTAAAAATACAGTCAAAATGTCTAAAAAGATTGAAGAATTGGTAACAAACAATTTGTCTTATAAAAATAAAAAAACAGTATCTCAAGAAAAACTGAAAAAAATTGTCATGCCTGTTGAGATTAAACAAGATTCTGAAAACAGCAACAAAACATTGAATCAAAATTTCTTTTCTTGTTCAAAAATGACTAATCAATTATTTTTTCAAGAACCTAAAATAATCCTCGAAAGAATTAATGTCAGTAGTTTATACAAAAATTGTTTCAATAAACTTGCAATGGTCAGTGATAGTGGCCAGATTTCATCATCAGTTGATGAAACTAATGATCATAAAACTATTACATTGAAAAGACTTAGAAGTGGATGTTTAAAATCTATGAAAGAACCAACAGCTACTAATACAATAATTAACTTGGATGAAAAGCCAAAGAAAGATTCTATAAATAATAAAAGAAATAAAGTTGTATCAAATAAATTAAAACTAAATTCCTCATACAAAATAAAAAAAGTTAAATTCGACAAGACTTTAAAATCTTGTCCAGATCGACTTGTCATGACTTTTTCAAAGTCTGATCCAATTAATTGTGTTAATAAAATACCCAATAGTCCAATTACAGAGACCATTAATTTAATATCTGATGATGAATTTGTGTCAGATAAAGTTCAAGAAGAAATGGATAAAACAAGTTCAGATATGGAAAAATTAGATTGGAAGATAATATCTCATGAAGCCAAAACAAATACGGATGCTATACCTAAAATCCTAATTCGACGAAATAAAAGTGACTTGAATACTAATTGTATTTTCTCACAGTTGGACTTGAAACCTATTAAGCAAGGAACAAAAATTGTTCAAGAACAAGAACTGGATCATGTAAAAAAATCCAGCGAATCAAAAATACTTAAATTAAACCAGCAAGTTCGTCGTACATCTTCAAGAAAAATTTTAAAAAAACAAACATGTTCTTGTTGCACCAGCAATTTGATGGATGTTGATTGCAGTTCAAATGTTGAATAAAAAGAAAATTTATTAGAAGGTATGTCACATATTATTACAAACAAATGTTAATATCATTTTTTCAGTTCAATAAAATTTCAAAATGCAATTTATTGCCATATTTGAGATATTTTTTCATATTTCACATTTCATTTAATTAAAATACAACAATTCATATTAGAGTAAGTATTAATGTAATCAACAATATAAATTACATTTTATTAAAAGGATTCATATAAGCCACTTTTAGAAATTGTTATAGGAAGGGTATAAGGCATGGAATCACTCACATTAAATATATGCTGTATAGCAGAAGTCCTAAATGTTGTTTGTTCATAGTGCTCTAACATTTAAATTCTCATTAAATAAATATGTATTATATTATAATGCAAATCAAAAAAAATGGCCATGATTAAAATAGAAGCAATTAGTTACTAAGTAGTAGATAAATAAATATATTAACATTAGTACGTGAATATGAAGTAAAATTAATTAGAATCAGCTTGTTTTTTATCTAAAAATACATATGTTGTTCCAAACAAACAAAAATGCAGATAGCCTGAGTACGTGCTATATATTACTAAAATATTTGCCAAAAATAATATTATCTTTTTCTTAAGCAAAATATTGAATATAAATTGCGCAATATCATTAAATGGTATTTATTCATTGTTTTCTCGCAGTAGAATTAATTTAACTACATCTGCGTGATGTGCATTTAATCTATATATTATTCTAATGTTTTGATGTACTATATTTTTACAAACAAATGTTAATATCATTTTTTCAGTTCAATAAAATGTCAAAATGCAAATTAATGGCATTATAAAATAGTTTAATAACTGAATTTTAATGAATTCTAAATTTTTTTTGCCATATTTGTTACAATAACCCCAGATGATTACTTCATTTATTCTCAGTCCCGAGTATATCGACTAATACAGTTTTTACCTATATAAATCCTCCAAAATATTTTAATTTTATACACATACGATTGAAATATTGTTAACACTGTATTTATTACCAATAAGTAATTTGGAAATGTTTAATAAGTGATGTAATTGTTTTAAATTAACATTTTGAGTTAAAAATTTGTGTATAACGATTAAGTTAATACAAATATTTAGCAAATTCTATACTATTTAGTAGCACCTACTAATTTACCATACTATTTTAAATTACACATTATTATATGATGTTTCAGATATAATAAATTGTGCAAAAATCAAATCTAATTATCTGAAGAAATCTAAACAAGTGGTCTTAATTTTATAATTCTACTTAAGTTTATGTTTGTTTCCTTATTTTATTAAATTATTTTTATTTTTGTTTTGTTAATATCCAAAACTATTAACTATGTATGACATTCAATATTTTATTTAATCAAACATTGTATTATTTGTATATGTATTTTATAACCTAAATTTAACTAAGTTATTTTAATACTAAATTCATATTTTATTGTTATTATATCGTTTAACATAATATCATTATTATATATGTAAACATATAATGTATTTATGATAAAATTTGTAAAATATTTATTTTTACATTCAGGCACTCACCTTATCTAACAATGTGTTTTATAAATTATAGTGTACTATTTATCTATTGAAATAATTAAATAAAAATCACTGTTTATTTACCTACATGATTAGTAATTACAATTTATATCTTATATAACTTATTATTTACACAAAATAAGATAATAATAAATAAAAAAACATATTATATAAACAAAATTATGAAATTTAAAGGATATGAAATAATCTTAGTTAATTTCATTTTATCTATTAACATAATGTTACAAAAATAAGACAAGCCTTAGAAAATATTCACAAAAAAAAAAAAAAAAAAAATTATGTAAAAAACTTGAAATTAATTTTTTTTTGCATAAGTTTCTTCTACTACTAAGAAATAAAAATAAAATACTTGAGGAAAATAGGCCAGCTAAGAATAAATCACTACTTTTTAAATCAGTTTTTTATATTCTATAAATTATCATTAATGCGTTTGTTCATTGATACACAACAAATCACAAATGGACATGTGAGAGTAGCCTGAAGGTCAATTGAAACTTAATCCTTTAATATGGTAACATTACACAGTTGTTTGTTTTTACAGTGGTCAATGTAAATTTTTTTGGTCACAGACTGAAGACTCTGACCCAAGAATTTTAAAAGTATTAGTAAATTTAAATGCATTTTACTTTTTTTCTCACCTGAATTAATGCCCAATTCTCTTTGACCCAAATCTTTCATTATATATAAAATATATTAGGTATATGTTCTTTGTTCCTGGAGAATTTAAATTTTTCCAATTAAGGATTGAACACATTCTATATTGATGGTATACTGAATTAATTGGAAATTTATACAAATCTATATCAACTTCCTGTAATTACTATTGAGTTATCTCATTAAAAGTCTATAGTAGATAATTGTATAAAATAATATTATAATCATGTACTTATATTTAATTGAATTTGTGTTGACCTATATTTTATACTGAAATAATTTCTGACTTAGTCTAACATACCATCAACATAGAAATTAATATTAGTACGAGATAATATGATAGTAGTTTCATATTAATGTTAAACTTCTAAAATTCTAATCATCTTTAAATAGGTGAGTTGATTAAAATTATTAAATTATTATCACGTGAATAAGTTAATTTTATTTGTATAAAAAATATTGATGATTTATTATTTGTTGAAGATATTATTCCCAAATTATCGAAATTCCAGTTTACAATATTCACAGTTGAAACTTAAATCATTTTTAGATTCTGAACGAAGTGATGAATGTATTGATTTTACAATGATGTGTGTTTTTTTTTTTTATGTTTGTTTTTATGTCTGTGTACAGCATAACTAGTCGAAATAATGCTTCAATTTCAAACTTTGGGGGTGGTTTCCGATGTAAAAGTGAATATCCTTGGTGCACTATAGAGGTTAAAAGTAAACATTTTCTAACAGTTTTCAAAAAAATCGATTTTTTTTATGTGGTTGTAATTCAAAAACTAATCACTGTAAATACTTGATATTTTCGCCAAATGTTTATGTTAGTGTTATCTATATACAGTTTAATTTTCACAAATTTTTGACTCTTTTTGAGTTATTTATAGACCACTGAAATTTTCAACTTTTTTGAGAATTTTTTTTTGAAGTCCCGGTAAAAAAATATTGGACGACCAAAAAAACTTGAAAATTTAATACAAGGTTCCTTATGAGTTGTTCTTATTGTAGCTAAAAAAAATTAAAAATCGTTAGTCACAATTTTTTAAAAAATTATAAGAATACATAGGCACAATTTTTTTTTAAAAGCGTTTATAGTTCAAATTTTTACGAAATCTGTCGAAAATGCGAAAATTTGCAAGTAATTTTGAAGTTGAAAAATCATAAAATTGTTTGTGTTTATAACTAAGGATTAAAAATACAACACTTCTTTCCATAAGTTTTCCTTAAAGTAGCTATAGAGAAAACTCGAAGCATCATTATAGGAAAAATTTTAAGTGCGTTTAAATTTTAAATTTTTACGAAATAGTGTAACGATAACGATTTATCCTGAAACGATTTTAAATATTTGTTATTATTCAAATTGTATAAGTCCTAGATACTTGAAAATTTTACCAGTTATTAGGATTGGCATTTTCTTTACATGATTTATTTTTCAAAATATTTTGACTTTTTTTGAGATATTTATAGACAACTAAAATTTTCAATTTTACTAAAAAATTTTTTTGAAGTGTCGATAAATTTTTTTTGGCCCTATAAAAATACCTGAAATTTTAATACAAAGTTTCTCATAAGTTATTCTTATAGTTATTAAAAAATTATAAGAATACATAGGCACAACTTTCTTTTATTAGCATTTGAAGTTCAAATATTGACAAAAATTCGTCAAAACCATGAATATATTTTTTTTTGTGTCTGTCATCTCGTTTTGGGGCAGTAAAAGTGCTTCGATTTTTGACTTCAGTACCTTATTCGATCAGAAAGTGAATCTAGTTGGTACTTTGGTGGTCAAAAGTAAAAAATTCTTATATATTTTTCTAAATAATCGGGATAAACAAATTAAAAATTGAGGTAAAAACGGGAAATTTTACGCACAAAAAGTTTTCGACAAAATCGATTTTGACTATTGATGTAACTTTAAACAAATGACCATTGATACATGAAATTTTCACCGAATGTTTTTATAAGTATATTCCATCCGCCATGAAATTTTCAAAAATTTTTGACTTATGTTGTACTATTATGAGGTAAATACAATTTTCGATCATTATTAGTTTTTTTTTTAAATTAATATCGATAAAAATTTATTTTTTGGGTAGAAAATATTGATTTTATTAATACAAGGCTCTTAGTACATTGTTACAATAGCAGTTGAAAAATAAAAGAAATTCATTGTCACAATTTTGTTTTATAAGCATTCAAATTTTGAATTTTGACATAATACGTAATAATTACAAAAATTCGCAAATTGTATTAAGCTAGAAATTCATAAAAAATTTTCTTTTTAAATCTAAGATTTGAAAATTTAATACAAGATTCCTTAAAAATGTGTCAATCTTTATCACAAAAAACAATGTCCTCCGGAAATTCAAATTAAATTTTTATTAACATTTGAATTTCAAATATTGACAAAAATTCGTCAAAACCATGAATATTTGCAAATTATTTTGTAGTTCAAAACTCATAATATTGTTTGTATTTATATCTAAGGTTCTAAAATTTAGCACTAAGTTTTCCATAAGTTTTGCTTCAAATAGTTATAGAGAAAATTTGAAGCGTCATTATAGGAAAAATGTTTTTAGCGTTTGAGTTTTAAATTTTTATGAAATCGCGTAATGATAACGATTTATCCTCAAACCAGGTATTCGTATATCTATGATAATATAAGGTATTATGAATTATGATAACTATATGCAATGTTTTTGGAAAAATTGATTAACCATGCCTTATTCAAAATAGAATATATGACAATATTTAAATATAATATATCCTAGACTGACAAATCATCTCCGTTCAGAATCGTTTTTCGTATACAATGATACCTATCATTGCATACAAATTTAATCCCATCCCTTACAGTAACCTACTGTACAGCAAAGCGACATCCACGACTTACCCGCTTTTTTTTTCTCTAAAACCTGGAGACACCATTTTTCATTTGTTATTGATGATAAATATGAATGTAATAATAATTTTAGTCCTTCTGGTTAAACAGTATAAATAGTGAAGAGATAGAACAGTGAGCACCAGTATTACTCTGCTGTCTCGGTGTCAAGTGGGTCACTGTAATATATTAAATTTTAATTCAATGATGTACAAATTGTTATTCTGAGTGAAGATGTGTATAAATTACTAAGCATATTTTATATAAAAAATCAACCTCACTTAAATATTTGCGAATTAATAATGGTGATGTAAAGAAAATAATGTGAAACCACTTGTAGATATTGCAAACTGTGGTTACAAATTTTCAAAGCAACTTGGCAATGTGGATTTGTTGTATAGGTATCACAAATATAAAATATAATTCTGATTCTAAATAGATTGATGAATGTATTAATTTAAGATTTTACAATGATGGGAGCCACCATCCAAAATATTTACAATGATATCTGTCAAAAATAAATTAGTTGATCGGCGCCCACTGATTGTTTGTAAATACTACTAATTCCATTTTTGTACATAATATATAAAGAAAAATATTAATACAATAAAAAAATACACAAATTTATTAAAATCAATTAATTTATATAATGTGGGTTTTATGAGATGTAACAGTAAGACAACCTGAAATGAAATAACTTGTTTTATTTTTTTTTAGATATATACATATATACATATAATTTACAGACATGTAGTATACAATTTATAATTTTAAAATTGAAAGTAAAAATTAAATTTGATATCAATTGTTTATTGTAAAATTCAAAAAGACCAATTTGCAAATCTGATTTTTAGAAGAGTTTAGACAGTGAAAACATTTATTTAAGCCACTTAGTTATTTTAATTTTTTGAAATTTAATTTTTAAGTAAAGTTTATTCAATAAAAGTTATTGTAGGTAAAATACCCAATATAATATTATTTTGTACTAATTTTAATATCTATTTTCTTTGTCTAAATCAAAATCAGAAAATCACCCAAATCCAATATATTTTGTTTGTGCACCCATTTTATCATTTTTTATATGATAATTCGATTAATTTTATTTTCCAGTTTTTTTTTTTTAACAATTTCATTAAATAATTATTACTTACAAAATAATATTTTTGAAAAAAACATAACATATTTTCAATTTTTATCATTATCATTATCAACAGTAATATTTATCCTGTATAAATAACAAGATTCATTTGAAAAACATAATATGTTACATCATGCTATTACACTACACAACCAAAAACCTTTAAATTCTTAAACCATTTGGTTAATGGACTCTAATACTCTGGTCCCAAAGCAAAGTCAAAGCAGCAAATTTCTGTATGTACGTCAGAAAGTTAGCAATAAGTAATGTAATTGTTTGAAAGTAATATATTTTGAAGTTATGAACAAATTTGTGTTATGGTAGGTAACTAAAATATTCAACAAATCTTCATAATATTTTAGATACAAAATAGTATATGTATTCCAATAATCACATTTTTATAAATATTAAAATTATGTTTCAAATACAATAATTTGAAAATAAAATAATACAATTATCTGAAGAAAGCAATACAAGTGGTAGTTGATTTTAAATTACTTCTATTAAATTTAAATTGTTGTTTTTTCATATCAATCCTTCATTTAAAAAATCTTTATTTCAAAATAATTCAAACGTATTATATTTATACGAATTTTATAATACAGTAGAACTTCGATTAACCGTCACTCTCTGTTATCCGTCATCGGTCATCGCCGAAAAAAAAAATAATTAGGCGATTAGACGATTGTGATAAACTCGTCGTGGTTCCCAACACAGTAACTATCAAGTGTATAAAAATAGTTTGTAATATGTACATATAAAATATATATGAAATAATACCGTGCGAATCTGAAGAAACTGAGCCTGTTAGTGTTGAAGAAATAGTACAACTTTGTAATAATGGACTGCACAGTGAAATATTATCAACGGAAGAAGTAACAGATTGGTTAGAAAATGATAAGCAGGATGGAGGATTTGAAATTTTGAATGATGAACAAATTATTTTGAATGTCACTGCCGTTGAAGAAGAAGAAATTGATGAGGATGTCGAAGATTCAGGGCTTGACTTAAAACCTGACTTGACATAAAAAAATTAATTTATATGTTATAATTTTTTTATATGTATTATTTTTAAAGTACACACACGTAAAAAATATAATAAATGTGTGTATATGTATGTACACGTTTTTTTTTTTGCAAAATTTCCGTTAACCGTCATAGCCCCGGTCCCGACAGTGACGGTTAATCAAAGTTTTACTGTACATAATTAAATTGAGGTGTATCAATTTTTGATACTAAATTCATATTTCATAGTTATCATACCGTTTTACAGTATTTTCATTATAATATAATATTAGTTTATTGTGTATTTATTGTAAAATTTATAAAATATGCGATTGAAATAAATAAAATAAAAATGTTTTACTCACATAAATAATAATTACAGTATTACCTTTGTAACTTATTATTTTCACACAAAATAAGATAATGATCAATTGAAAAACAAATAATTGAATATTGTAAAATTTAAAGCTTCAAAGTTAATTTCTTAACTAATTAAATTTTGTCAATCAATATAATTACAAAATCACAAGACTATTAGGTACATAATATATAATAAATGAACGACTAGCATAGGCCTACAGAGCACAGATATTTAATAAAACAAAAATATTAAATTACACAGACTATCAAGAGTTAATAATAAGAATCAGATTACTGCCAACATTCAGACATTATTATTGACAAACTTAACTTTCTGAATTAAAATTAATTTACAACCCTATTGTTAATTATTAAAAACTATTTAAGAGAGTATAATATATTATGTGGTAAAAAAAATTGAATATAAACATCAAATAATATTCTTTGTGTAAGAGTTTCTATTGAGAAAATAAAATTAATTGCTTAGGTAAAGTAAATCAGCTAAAAAAATAAATTACTATTCTACTAAAACAGTCTTAAAAATGATTTTATCAATGATATAACAAAATTATTGTCATTGAGGAAGTAGATTAAACATTTTGATTGTTTAATATGTCCATAAAAGATGTAAATAATTGCTATACAATCAGACAATGACAAAATATACAATATATACCCTGTTTCAAAAGAGGATATACCATGTGGTCACGGGCAAAACCGGTTTTCTTACGTAAATCTGGTATATTCTCTTTTGAAACAGAGTATAGCTTAATTGTTTTCCACATATAATTGTACAAATATTTGGATAAATCACAAATGGGCATGTGAAGGCAGACCACCATTCATACGGCAAACGACTTCTTGTCGAACAATTTCTAAAGTCTGATAAATTGTACGGAATGTTGGACGTGAATCAGGTTTTCGACTCCAACATTGTTTCATAAGCTCATATGCCAATTTTGGAGTATTTTCAGGACAATTCATAACGTTACCATCTTTGATGAATTTAACAACTTCTTCATGTGTCATGCCATAATACGGTTGAAGAGCAAAAGAAAAAATTTCCCAAAGACAAACTCCAAATGCCCAAACATCTGATTCAACTGTATATTTATTGTACAGAATGCTCTCTAAAGGCATCCATCGAACAGGTATGGCATCATGTTCATCACCTTTGTAATAGTCTTGTAAATACATTTTTTGTGAAAGCCCAAAATCGGCAATTTTTACTGTCATTGTGTCATCAATCAAACAATTTCTGGTTGCTAAGTCTCTGTGCACAAATTTTCTGTCGGATAGGTAAACCATACCAGAAGCAATCTGTTGAGCTATTTTCAACATATCCAAGTTTGTGAGATTTAAATCACGAAAAACATCACCCCTAGCTTCAGCTGAATGTACAATATAATTGCTAGGTGCACATGAACGAAGAAATTCATTTAAGTCACCACGACCCATGTATTCAAAAAGTAAACACATTGGTTTACCTAAAGCACAAACTCCCAATAACTTAACAATATTAGGATGATCAAATTCTGACAACAAACAAGCTTCTCGTTCAAAATCAACTTGTAGATCGTTTGAAGCTTCATCCTTCAACATTTTTACAGCAACCAACGTAAATTCTTCATCTTTCAACAGACCGGGTGCTTTGGCCTAGAAATTATAAAAAAATAATAAAAATAAATAGATGTCAGTGATAAATTCTTCAGGCATGCTTAGGAACAATGTTATTAATAAAATTACAAAAATTATTTTTTTATCAATACCTAATTTATTACATATTTTAAAAGAAACATAATGTATGACAATAATTTCATCTATTTCCGTTATACTTATTAGTTATTTGTGTTTATCTTTATTGTAACATTTAATGACAGAGCATGCGATAAATGAGTGTGTAAGCTATATGACGCTAGTTAACGTTGTGAAATATTATTAATTCTGAGGCCTAAAACTCTACTAGAGCCGCAGTACTAAGCATACAGAGCATGCTGATTCTGTTGCGTTACATCAATGTCTTAATGTATAAAATTTTTGTGTACAAATATAATATGACAATTTTTCTTCGTTTTGTTTTATTGTCCTATTTTTTAATATTGTTCAGTTTAATAGTAGGTATTCAGTATTATAGTAATTATATTATTTGAAATAAATATTATGGGAAAATTGTAGTTGTTTTCATTACTTAATTCTAAGTTGTATGAAAAATATAATAATGAATTTTCTGATATTGAACTCCAGTATTAAAAGAAACAGTATGTAAATTTCTTTGATATCCGGTTAAAAATGAATTTAGTACAGTTCAAAAGAATAAAAACATATTATGTCTACTCAAGGTCAAGATAGACTATCTTTTCTTGCAATATGATCGATTAAGAAAAAAATATTGGTAGACTTACTTAAAAATAAACCTTGATTTTTACAATAAAGTGATGGAAAAATTTGTTGAAAACAAAGAAGAGATTTAATTTATATAAAAAAAAAAAAAATGCGAAGTTAACTTATTTTAGTTAAAAGAGTTAGTCAAGTCTCAATTAAAATTATTAAAGTATTATTTAAGTAAGTGCTGTATAACATAATAAATTAAAGTTTTATTAATAAATTAATACAAATTTGTGTATTATTTATTAATTATAAATTAAATACTCGGAAATGTAATACATTATGATAAATGACTAATGAGTATGCTTATACATCGGAGTCAGCATTCGCCACCAGTGGCGTACCCAGAAATTTGATATGGAGGGAGGGATGTCATAAATAAAAATGTATTATTTTCAATTTTTATTATTATACAAAAAATTTTGTCAAGCTGGAAATTCGTCCTTCTAGCTTTTACAGTAAATTCGTTAATTATTTGTTCAAAAGATAATGGAATGTCTCGATGTATGATCATTAATTACACATTATTTTGATGAACTAGAGATCTAAATTTCAGTCATATTTGAAGACTAAAAAAAAATCCCATGGAGGAGATATATCCCCCTCATCCCTTCCCTGCACACTCCACTGTTCGCCACTGATAGATATTCAAATGCATTTCACTTTTTATCTCACCTGGAATACACGTCCAAATGCTCCTTGACCCAAGTCTTTTACATATATAATGTTGTTCCTTGGAAATTCAAGTTTTTCCAATTTCGGATTTGAACACATTCCATATTGATGATATGCAGAATTACTTGGTAATTTATCTAAATCTATATCAACTTCCTATAATCAATATTATGTAATGTCATTAAAAGTCTAATAATATAACAATATAGTAAATTATTATATAAAATATAATCATTTATATTTACTCCAGTTTGAGTTGATCTATATGAAGTTTTATTGGACAATAACTTGTTGCATAGCACTAATATTAAAACTGATACTAAAAGTATCAGAACTCCAACAATCACAAGAAATATGTGTAAATGTGTTGTTGATGTTTGATCAATGAACGTTTCAATATGACTTAAAATCATTGTAATGGTATTTATAATTGTGTCATTATTAATGATATCGAGTTTTGTTTCGACTAATTCAGTTTCATTTTTATCTAAAATTATGAAAGTAATAAACAAAATAATAAAAACAATAACACTAATATTAAATCTAGACAATAATCAAAGTCTTACCACAGAGAGGTATATCACACTTTTGCCATCTTACATCAGGATCCATAGTATAACACCACGGAGAAGAAACTTCACCGCCAGCATTTCGGCAATAATTTTCAGAATTCTGAACTTCAGGAAATACGTTTGGTGGTCTTACAAATTCATGCGGAACTTTAGAATCCCATCTTTGGCATGGCAAACCTGATTTAGTTACATTAGTAAATCCTTGATAAAAACGACCATTGCCACGAATGCAATCAACTAAAAAATAATTGATTCTCTTAATACATTAAATCTTAATCAAATATAAATATTTAATGACATTGTAGAAAAAAATATGTAAATAAATTATCAAACAAAAAGGATAAAATTTGAACATTAATTAATACGTTTTAAAGCTTTATCTAGCATGCAAGCAACATAGGAATTCCAAGACGTTTATATTTAATGCACCAAGGGATTTAATGAATTTAGAAAAGGGATTTAAATTATTGTTTGAGATTTTGACTTTTCCTAATTTTTGGTTTTAAATTCTAAAAGTTGGCAAGTGGGTATCACTCTGCTGTATAGTAGAGATGGAGAGTAGGCCACTATAATGGATGTGTTAAATTTGAATGTAATGACAGATATCATTGTATACAAAAAACAATTCTGAACGGAGATGATTTGTCAGTCTAGGATATATTATTATATTACCTATATTTAAATTATAATATATTTTTATACGCTCACAGAATGTTTTCTATGTTGACTCTGGAGTTTTTTTTTTACAGTAATTTAAAGAAAAAGTTATGCAAAACCTTGTTTTGGTTTTTTTAACTATAAGTTTAAATCATAACAATTTTATAATTTTATGAATTTTCAACTTCATAATTCCATTCGAATTTTCGTGATTTTGACATATTTCGTAAACATTTGAACTTAAAATGCTTAGGTAAATTAACAAAAATTGTGACAAAAGGTTTTTGATTTTTTTTTTTTACTACGATAAGCACAACTTATAATAAACATTGTATTAAATTTTAAAGATTGTTTGGATAGCCTATTATTTTTTTTTTTATAGGCATTTCAAAAAAATAAACTTAGAAAAATCGATAATTTCAATTGCCTACAAAAAAATATTTTTAAAATTTGATCTTAAATAGATTTTATTAATATAAATATTTGGTAAAAATTTCAAATATTAACAATGATTAGTTTTTGAGTTACAGCAAAATAAATAAATTGATTTTATCAAAAATTGATTATGTATAAAAATTTCCATTTTTTTGTTACTTTTTTAGGGTTTTTCCTGATGTTTTTGAAACAACTGGACATTTTTTTACTTTTACCCCCCAAAGTAACAACTAGATGAATTTTCTATTCCAAAACGTGATGTTAGAACCAGTCTCAAAAAAAAAAAAAAAAAACATAAATCATTGCAAAATCAATACATTCCTCACTTTGTTCAGATTCTAAAATATTTTTAATAATAGTATAAGATAATAAAGTTGTGTATCATATCATCATAAAATCAGGAAATAAACTTATGCCAAAATTATAATATCTTTAAATAATTAAGAGTCAAAATATTTTTGAAAATAATTTAATGATGCCATGTGTAAGTAATTTTGTTTTCCTAATTATTTTGAAATGTATTGGAAGTTAACTTCTTTAAGATACTATAAAAAAAACACTAAAAATCTAATTTGATACATTTAAGTTGGATCTTGAATTATTTATTTTTTTCCTCAAAACTTAAAGACAGATACAAAATCATTGTTATAAAACCAAATACATAAATTGTTTTCTCAAAATTAAATAATTATAGTTTATGAATAGGTAGATTATAATAATTTTTTTTTCATAATATAATAAAAATATAAATGACTAGTGCATTCTTTTGACATAAAATACTAATACTTACTAGTTATTTCATCTTGTTTTAGCTCTGTGAGCATGGCATGTGAACATACAGGTTTACCATTCTGTGAGTTACGTGGTAGGTTCTCACAAAGTGGTAAAGAAAAATGTCCTTTAGATTTATAAAAAATCCCCCTTTGTTTATTTGCTTCAATCAATGCCCATTCTTTATAGCAAAATAATTCTCGTACTGCAATACAATCTTCATAACAAAGTGGAAAATAAGACGTATCTTGATGACAATGAGGAAATGCATATAAACATAAAAGTTTCTAAAAAATAAAGATAAAGAAGTTAATACAAATCTAAACTAATTATTAAACCTAAAGCAACTTAGAATGATAAGTACTTCAGCTGCTGGTCTACATGTTTTTGAAAAGCTAGGTAACATTTCTTCCCATAGACCAGTAGTGATTATTTCATTTTGTTCACTTCCTTCATTTGTTAAAGTGTTGTTAAACCATATAAGAATTGAAGCATTTAAATATTTTCTACATATCTTCCCATTATACTGAGCACAATATCCACTAGGAGGATCTAAATAAAATAAAACCAAATCATGAGTTGGTTAAAAATATAAGCTTATATAAACATAATACTCAGATGAAGTAATATTGCATAATGTACCAATTAATTACACATTTTACTTATTTGTAACACATTAGCCTATTTATTTAAATAATTACAACTTGAAAATGAGTTATTAAATAAAATTATAATATTAAGATAAGTATATTCTATAGTTTAATATTCATCTAATGTTATTAGATACTGTATATCTCCTATCTGTATATTCATTAAAAGATAACAGAATTATTTTTTTAATTATCTATTATATTCAGAGTATGTGTACTATAAGCCATAAGGTAATACCTCATGTAATATTGTATACATAATAATTCTAATTTAACTTATACATAAGGTACATAGTTAAAATACATAAAACTGGGAGAGAAGTAAGGCCCTTAACAAAGCATCTCGCATTCATGAAAACCTTACTGCTTAAAATCTTTTTTACATGGTACGGCCACGAAATACACAATAACATGACAAATTAGATAAGTATCATCAGAGTTTTTGATACGCAGCCCCCGTTCAAATATTCACTACGCTTATATCATAGTTTTCCACTTCTTATTGGCTGATATTATCAATGTTTCTTGTACAAGAGCGTTTATTCAGTTCAATAATTTAAATGCAATAAATCATTATGGGAAAAAAACCTTGTAAAAATTAAAAAATTAACTTCTTAATTTGTTAGTACTAACGTAAATACAGCATAGTATATTTTAGTATAAATTAATTGTAAGTATTTAATATTATATTGAACTACCTAAATGCCTAATAAATTAAAAAATAAATATAATTCATAATAATTATTTTGAACACAAAAAAAAAATCAACTAATCAGAAGTAGAGAACTACGGAATATGCCAGAAGTGAAGGAGATGAGTGTACTGCATAAAACTAGTACAACTGTGGTGATACCTATCCGATTTGTCATGCACTATAACACCGTAGACTTTAATATAATATATAAACTAATTTATATCTATAATAATATTATTGATTATAGACAAAACTAAAAAACTTTGATATTATCAATAGGGGGGGATTTAACAATTTTCCACCCCTATGCCAAATTAAATTTGCCGCCCCTATCTAAAGAACTTACTATTTAATAAAATATCCTCAAATTAATTAATTTTTTACATAACATACCCAGCGATTTAGAAAAATCAATGTTTTTATTTTGTTCAAAATCGTTAACAGCAAAATAATCTCTGAAGTCATCATTTATAATCCACATTGAAGGATTGTTAGAATAAGAAGTTTATAATGATTCGAAGCATGTATTTATTTCATTTTGGGGAGGAGGTAAAGACTGACAATGAATGGCAGAAGAAGTAAAAACTAAAAGATACAGATTCTAGGTTTTGATTTTCTAATATTTGTTTTTCAGGTGAATTAATAATATTTGAATCATTAGTCAAGTTTGGTTGGGGTAAATTGAAAATAGATACCTGTTGTTTCTCTTTTCTTTTATTGGTTTAAAACATGCATCAACCTTTTGGGTCCGATTAAGAACATTAGTTAATTTTTCAGCCTTTTCTTTTGATTTCTTTTTATACTAACACCCACTTAACTTTTTTCTGATCATATTAACACCACTGCTAACACCAATTTTGTCACTAAAAATAACACGCGCGTACGTATACAATAGGTATGTGTAAACAGTTAACACCACCGTTGTCATTAAATAAATCACACGGACCGCAGACGTCTATACTCTTTGGCGAAAGACAACCATCACTAATTCATAATAAACGATTAAATATAAGAATAAGGTAGTCAAATATCATTGTAAAATTATTTATAATAATCCAACATACTATTCTTCGTCTAACTAACCACTGATTTAATAATATGAAATATATTTATACACAGAGAAAATTGTATCGGTAACGGTTTCTATTAAGTGAACGTTTATAAATACTATGTGTACTCCAATATTTGTATACATCTATTTTTTTTTTTTATTACAGTATTACGAGACATTTCTTGAACAAAAAGATAAGCTATAATACACAATACTATCGTCGTTGTCGTAGACGAGTTCCGGAGAATATATAAATATTATTTTGCTAAAAATAAACGAATACAAAATTCACAATTTCAAGATCTTGAAGTGATAAATACAATTTTAAAAATTATGTACCTAATTTTACAAAATTAAATAAATGTTCAACATAATTTTGCTGCTCTATGCGGCCACATAGTTTGCAGTGCCTTAAATCCGCCCCTGATTATCAAACTTAAAGGTAACAATATTATCTAGAATTTAGGGCCCCTCTGTTAGACTGGGATTAGGCTTTTATTGACATTTTAATTTAAAAGGAAGTTAGAACTATTTTTAAATTACAATATCTTACATAATATTTACCTATAGGGTCATAATTAGGGCTCGGATTTATATTTAGATAATTATATGATTTATAAAGCTATTTTTTATATTTTTTTGTATTCCATATTTTCATTTTTTAATCACATATAAAGTGATTTATTATTACATATATATTTACATATTTTGGTTTTTTTAATACATATAAATCCGAGCCCTAGTCATAATTATAATATCAATTAATCCTAAATGAGATTGAGATGATGCCTTACTGCCTTAGATAATTGGCTATTCAGTTTAACAACAGGTCAAATAATTCTAATATTAGAACTATTAGAACTCACAACACAAGATAGGTACCTAAGTATAATATATACATATAATAAATGTTATTAATTCAACTACGATTAAACATTTTTCATTTCATATAGAATAAAAATGAAAAAAAAAGAATTATAACTAGTTAACTTGCCATCTAAAAATGTTAAGAAACTTTTATTTAAGAATAATATCTATTAAGGTAATAACTAATAAGTCTCTTAGTTACGCTATTGATAAATAATTATTAAAATATAATTAAAAATCATACTAAAGGTATATTACATTAATTAGTTAAGCACCCTAGAATTTATATAAAAATGAATGAAATTATGAATTCTAAATATATTTGGTTTGTCAATAGTACCTACCTACCTATCTATATTTTGATATGATCTAATAAAGGTAGGTATGTAGGTAGGTGTAGCCAGTATAGGTAGTAAAATAGTTTTAGGTATAAAATTATTTTCTATTACCTATTTATAAGTATAATTTTATTTGAACATTCAAAACATATTCTCACTATTTACATGTTTTAAATACCAATTTAATTAAGGACTATGGTTGGTACTTACTGACTTGTATCGATTGCTGGATGAGTAATAATAATAATACGAACAATAAAGATGTTCGTCTAATGAGATCCATTGGTTACGTTATAATGTTTTGAAACAGCATGCCATTTATAAATCGTTGAATATCGCTTGCTTAGATGTGTTTGTGTAGGGCGAGCAATGTGAACAAACAGTCGTGTCCCGAAACAATTCAAATCTTTTCTCAGTATCTAGGTCCTAATTATTTTTATGCTCCGCAATTCATAAAAACTGTTCGTCTCGTCGACACCATCACAATAATTGTGTTGACATTCGTCTAGTGTCGTCGGACCATCATCGTCTACACTAACTCAACAGTTCAACGATAAAGTCGTAATCTGATCGACGCCGACGAACGAACGATTGACATTAGAAAACGATTACATGGATAAGTATTAAAAATAATAAATATCACGACGCCGCATGAACGCCGATATTGTAATTTGTAATAGAAAATAGATTTAAATTTTAAACGCTAAAGCACAATAATCATAAATTAATGGTAATAATAATAATGAGCGTTCCGCCAACAATAAATTGATAAAACAAAATGCATGAAGTCGGTCGATATTGATAAGCGTTATTGTGTGATATCTATGAAATTTGTATTATATAGTTTCACTGTAATAGTAATAATAATAACATCGATTCTGTGGATTGCGATAACGCCATGGAACAATACGATACAGCGCCAGCAGGCTCAAGCTGCAGCTGTCGCCTGTCGGCGCAATGAAATTATTCGTTTACCCCGGACGGCGAAAAACGACAGGTCCATCCGACGACACTATATCCTCAGTACTCTTGCGTTATTATTATTATTGTTATTATTATTATTATTATTATTATTATTATTGTTATTATTATTATTATTATTATTTTTTTTTTATTATTATTATTATTATTATATTCTGTGGTATTGCGTTGGCTGGGTATTTCTTCGAATACTAGACCGTTATAGATACGGGAGTCGTCCGTGATTATGGAGGTTTGATCGAGCTGTATTGTCTCGCCTTTTTTCATGTGCCGGAAATTGTTTTTATCTGGCGGAAGCCCTCGGCTCGGCTCGACACATCATGTTAAACCAAACTTGCATTTAAAACGAGAATAGCTGGCAAACAAGTTCTACCGCCGTACGAGGTGTCTCGTAGGCAATTTATACTGTGATTGAAAAAAAATTTCCAATCAAATTTTTTTCAATCACAGTATAAATTGCCTACGAGACAATACTAACTTTTGATGAGCGTTAAAATTTATGGAAATTCGTAAAAATCTACCAATCATCTAATTTGTAGTTAAAAATTCATAGATTGTTTAATATTATATTCTCAATTAAAGCATTCTTATAAATATTTTACTTAGTAGAATTATATTTAGATACATATTTATGAGGGATTAAAGATTAAATTTCGACAAACACGCGCCTCATGATTTACTTAAATATCCATTCGTAAAATAACGATTTCTCATCAAGACATCAAACGGTTTCATCAAAAACGATAGAAATTAATAGATAGTATTTATTGTGAGGGTATACCATAGGTATCAATTTGTCTAAATATTATATCAAAATCATTTATGGTGATGGTGAAAACGTTTTGTATCTATATATTACACGACACACGAGTGTCTAAAAGAGAAAACAAATATTGCGTTCTGTCTGTCAATAAGCACAACATAGTACATACTTACATATCTTATTTCCATAGCTTTTGCCTATATTTACTTATGAGTATTGAGTAGATACTTTTATGACCACAAAAACCATCGTTTGTTTAAAAATACACTGTAGTTAAATGTTACTGTTAGTGTAAATTATAATTTAGTAAATTATTATTCGTGTTTTATTAACAGGTTTGACAAAAAAAAAAGATATATAAATTCTAAAATTTAAATCAAATATACCTAACCAAAAATGGAACTTTGAACACAAAATCAGTAGGTACCTACTAAAATGTATTACTTTACCTACCAAATGTGCATATCATAAATTCATAAATAACTATAAAAGTATAGTTTATAATACACAAAATACAATTAATGAATTCGAGTACCTATAATTAAGGCGTAAAGCTTAGGCAATTTTAAAGTTGATTAATTGCATAATATAATTAATTTCAAGATATACTTACTAAACATTAAATTTAATTTGTTTCTATTTTTTAATTTATTTATTACCAAATCATTATAATATATCTTTATCATATACATGTTGTATTATACCTAAATATCTTCTTGTACCATTCTTACATATTGTTAACATATATATTGTGAGCTGTGAGCTTTGTATTTCTGTACCGAATCACCCTTCGAGATTGTCACTTAATAAATGAATAAATAAATACAAACCTATCGAATTGTATAAATAAAAAAACTACATAATTTTTAGTTATTTTTAACCATTTACAAAAATTAAAAATAATTCATATAATCTGAGAAAAAAATTGTAATAAATAGGATTTGTAAAATATATCAAAACATTAATAAGAATTAAAAATTAACCGATACAGGTTAAAAAATACCTAAAATTAAAAAAATATATATCATTAAATGCATAGAAGATTAAGGAGTATCCATATAAAATGTGTGCGGAGATCAGCCCCTCACGGCTTTGCTTCCTCCAAAATTTATTGGGTGCTTCTTAAGCCCCCTATCTAATATTTTTGAATAATCTGTGCCTTTATAATTTATATACACCACAGTACTTGTTAAATAGTTTCATAAACATAGACATTCCGAAGCTGAACGCACTGCAAACAATTCTTCACACTTATTTAAATTGTTGATTTATTTACAAAATATATTATAATTTTGTATTACAGGTAAAATGAATAACAAAATAAATATACGCACTGCTGTAGATATGTGTCATGAGTATACTTTATTAATTTATTGTCAAGTATAGGTTATACTATCTACTGCAGTAATTAATGTGTTTAAAGTGCCTCTTTTACTCTCTATGACTTTTTGTTTAAGGATCAACATTTAGGCAATTTCTAATCTCGTCGTCACTGCCAAGATCTATATTCTATGTGTTCTTAGTCGTAAATTATCATTGATATTAAACATATAAATACGCATTCCTTTATACATTCTACATACTGTTTAGGCCAACATAACGTAGAGAGAAACGATGGTTCTCACTCGCACACATCTTCTGTGTAACAAGGAAAGTAAAACTCTTGTATGAGAGAGAAAACATAATATCAATATGTACAGATAATTGATAAAATAGTATTATTATGTTAGCTTACAGATTTTTGTGTTATGCCGCATCCATTAGTTTAATATCAATGTAAATTATAGATAATTGTTCACAGCAAAAAAATGAATTTGCGGATGGAGGCAATGTAACTTCTTGATAATCACGGTTACCGAACATTATATTAATAAGAATATTACAATTTTAACAAATGTTTGTCTTAATATTTTGATTTTTTACCATTATTTTTATTTTTGACCCACGAAACAACAATAACTAGATTTAATTAACTATATAAGTAACCTCTCTCAAAGTTCATGATTGAAGCATTTTTTACTTTTTTTCACTTGAAAATTGTCTTCAGACTCAAAACATCATTGTAAAATCAATTGGTACCTATACCACATTACCGCTCCGCTCAGAATCTAAATTTTTTAATTTATATTTTTCATGTAACTTTTAAAAGTTGAATATAATAATTCCTATAATAATTTTACACACTTATCAAAAAAACATTTTGTACACACCTATGATTAGTTTATTACACATAACCATCGATTGACAATTTCGATACACCGTATTACCTTACTAAAAAAATGTATATTATGGTTTGGTAAATACTATATTGGTCCCAATTCCCAACCATAGCTCATCACTCATCGGGTTCTATTATTTTTAATATGTATACGTATTACGTAATGTTTACCTGTAGTTATTAGTTAGGTATACGGATACTCTAATGTATAAGAAATACTCTTTATTTTTATCGTTTATGAAAAATTCTAAATTATGTGTATAGGTATATTTAAAATAAATAAATTAACTAACTTTAAAAAATGTATAAGAAATGTTCGATTTTACTATGGATTAAAAATGTATACGATTTTACAACTTTCAATGCGTGAACAAGTTTCTATGGTGAAGTTTAGTCACTGTAGTGTTTTCTCTTAGTAATTTAGTGATTTTTAAAATAAATATGAAGATACACTTTGTTTTTAATTAATTGTTAATAATTTATAAAATTATAACTATTCATTATCCAAAAATTTGCTTTATTGTACGTATATTATATTAAAGGTTATATTATATAATGTTAAAATTATAATTATACATACCAATAGTGTATACATTTGTATGTGTTTTTTAGGTGGGTTGTGGGTACCAATAATATAGTAACAATATCTATTAACTTTTAATATTATTTATTATTATATATATATAAATATATACTACATTATTATTCCATATTAATATATTATACATATATATTCATAGCTACAAGCTACATCACAAGTATGTGATATAATATATAGTATATATACTACACCTGCAGAGATTAATAATTCCGATTATAATAAACAACTCAACTCACAAGAAACATATTTTTTTCCAAACCCATATATTATGTGAAACTATTAGACCTACCCAAAACCAATTATATTATGTTAGATTGTGATTGGATTGAATGCAGAATGTCATATTAATATATTATTATATATTAGATCAGTGGCGTGCGCAGGGAGGGGATGATGGGGGATATATCCCCCCATGGGCTTTTTTTTAGTCTTCTAACGAGTGGATTTTGGATCTCTAGTTCATCAACATAAACATAATACATTTTTATTTATGACATCCCCCCATACCAAATTCCTGCGCACGCCATTGTATTAGATATACATTATGTTATATTAGAACTTTAAGCGTACATTCGCTTTGGCTTATCCATCTTAAATGTTGAAATAAGTACTTCAGTAGTTAAGTCTAATGTATATATATATATATATACCGCAAGATTAATGAAACTGCATTTTTTATGTAAGAATAGTAGCATTATTTTAATTCAGGCTGAGCTTACATGTCGATCATTTTTACAAAAAAAAAAAAAAAACACCGAGGTAACAAATTACAACGGTAATCGGTCAAAAAGTCCCTGACTCATTTAAAACATGTAATTAATTTTCTTATACGATATAAATATATAATTAATATTATAATATTTGCAGATTACCATTTCTTACAATTATATTATTCAAAATAGTGGTAAAAATAATTTATTATTATTATTGTCAAATAACCGATGCGTGTATTGACTATTTTTTTTTTTTAATTGTTCATAATATTTGTAAAAGCCAAAAGGTTTATATTATTTCTTATATATATATATTTTGATCTTATTTTTTAATATTGAATATTATTTAAATTTTTATATGTAGCTATAATATTTTTAGACTGTAGATTAGTATATATAAAGAATAATAATCGCTAATCAAATATATTTATATTAAAATTGTATAAGAAAATTATTAACTATATTTTAAATGAATATTCATTAAACATGAAATATATATTATTATTAATAAAAATTAATATAATATTTTATATTTTCAGACTTTTATTGAAAATTCGTTTGCAATATATTATCTTTTGAACATTTTTTTAGTAATGACCGAGTTTTAAGTTTCAATCACCCTGAGAATCAAATACTGATTATGTATATTTAATGTATATAATCTAAGTAGTAACATTTATAAGTAGTGAGGTAGGTACTGAGGTACCTAGTAATAATGAACTTATCTATAGTATATAAATATACTTCGCTATTTCACATAGTACCTATGTATACTATATATTATATATGTATATATATAGATCGTATAGGATTACATTTTGAATACTGAGTCCTTGACCCTTGTCAACTAATCCTGGCACCCCGCGCCTATATCAGATATAAAAATTGAATTAACGCTGTACATATTACTCGTTATAATATGAATAGAGACGGATAGATTTATATGTGACTAGAAAACCTTATAGTTGAAAACCATCATGCTCATTTACATTTTAACTCGTTTTCAAAATAGTTAGAAATGTATGAAGCTACTAGTTTATGTATATTATGTATAGTTACCTATCACCTATGTATATTAGAGATGCGTGATATCCAAAAAAATATGTGATCAAATAAAATGTGCCTAAAACCAGTTTTGAATTCTTTTTTTAAGCACACAAAAAATAGCTGTTTAATATCTATTAGTTATTTTATTTTCACATGGCGTACCTATCGGTTGTCGTTACTTTAAAATTACATAATGTTTTTAATTTCTTGTTAAAAATTATTAATATATATAATAATTATAACAATTCAAATAGTCCTTAAATACCTAGATAAGTATTATTATTTATTGCTCCACTCAGCAATCGGAATAAAATAATTAAAATAACAATTTCTTTTACAGTATACCTAAACGCCATATAACTATATATGACAAACCAATAAATTTAAATAACTACCTATGGTATATCGTATATAATATGTTTATGTAATTGAAATACATAAATTAGATTAATTGGTGGAAAATTATGAACACTTATGGCTAAATTTGTGTAATTTCTATCCGTCAACCGAAAATATATATTATAAAACATTATTAGCTATCTGCTATATATCGTAATTATTAGGTACCTAGTAAAAACATATTTATTAATATTACTATAACTTATTAACTGAATAGTCTAAAAAACTTTATAACTTATAGTTGGTTATCCTGATAACATAATACATCAAGTCAATAATGACTTGACTGCAACAAGCGGTTTTTATACAGTTTAGTTACACGTATATAGTGTATACAAAATTTAGTATGCCTAAACCTACATAAAATAGTGATAATAACAAACACAATATAATTAAGGTGAGTGTAATTAATTTAATGTCGTGAGAAAAATACTTACTTCTATAATAATATAGAGTAAAACAAACCACAATATAATATTGTAGTTCAACTGAATGTTACTGATTACTTAGGCATCTATGCAGTTACGTCTTAAAGACATAATATATAGGTGTTGGTACACTGTTCAGTGTGTTACTGTGTCATACGTTATGAGTTAAAATATTTGATATGATAGTACCTACAACCTATGAGTCATATCTAAGCTACAAAGTATAATTTAATATTACCTACCAGATTTTTATGCAACAAAAGGTTAAAAAATGTAAAAATATTATATGCTATTATTGCTATATTCTCACTAAAAAAAATTATTGGTACTTTTTATTTTAGATTCTGAACGAAGTGATGAATGTATTGATTTTACATTGATGTGTGTGTTTTTTTTTTGTGTCTACAGTTACAGCATAACTAGTCGAAATAATACTTCGATTTAAAACTTTGGGGGTGGTTTCCGATGTAAAATTGAAGATCCTTGGTGCGTTATAGAGGTCAAAAGTAAACATTTTCCAACAGTTTTAAAAAAATCGAGAAAAACAAAAAAAAAATGACAGAAAAACGGGAATTTTTACGCAAAACCAGTTTTCGACCAAATCGATTTTTTTATATGGTTGCAATTCAAAAACTTATCACTGTAAATATTTGAAATTTTCACCAAATGTTTATGTTAGTGTTATCTATATACAGTTTAATTTTCAAAATTTCAAATTTTTTTGAGTTATATATAGACAACTGAAATTTTCAATTTTTTTAAGAATTTTTTTTTTTGAAGTGCCGGTAAAAAAATGTTGGACTACCAAAAAAACTTGAAAATTTAATACAAGGTTCCTTTTGAGTTGTTCTTATCGTAGCTAAAAAAAATTAAAAATCGTAAGTCACAATTTTTTTTAATAAGCGTTTACAGTTCAAAATTTTACGAAATCTGTCGAAAACGCGAAAATTTGCAAGTAATTTTGAAGTTGAAAAATCATAAAAATTTTTGCGTTTATAACTAAGGATTAAAAATACAACACCTAGTTTTCCATAAGTTTTCCTTCAAGTAGCTACAGAGAAAACTCGAAGCATCATTATAGGAAAAATTTTAAGTGCGTTTGAATTTTAAATTTTTACGAAATAGCGTAACGATAACGATTTATCCTCAAACGATTTTAAATATTTGTTATGATATTTGTAATTATTCAAAAAGTATAAGTCGCAGATACTTTAAAATTTTATCAGTTATTTAGATTGGCATTTTCTTTACATGATTTAATTTTCAAAATTTTTTTGAGATATTTATAGACGACTGAAATTTTCAATTTGTCTGAAATTTTTTTTTTGAAGTGCCGATAAAAATTTTTTGGCCCTATCAAAATACTTGAAAATTTAATACAAAGTTCCTCATAAGTTATTCTTATAATAGTGATTAAAAAATTGTAAGAATACATAGGCACGATTTTTTTTTATTAGCATTTGAAGTTCAAATATTGACTTAATACGTAAAAATTACGGCAATTTTCAAATTATCTTAGATCAAAATTCATAAAAGTTCTTCTTTTTAATTCTAAGATTTGAGAATTTAATACAAGGCTCATAATATAGTTTTGCAATAGCAGTTGAAAAATAAAAGAAATATATAGCCACATTTTTTTTTACATGCATTCAAATTTCAATTTTGACAATATACGTAAAAATCACGAAAATTCGTAAATTATTTTATTCTAGAAATTCATAAAAAAATTTCCTTTTATACCTAAGATTTGGAAATTTAATACAAGGCTCCTTACAAGTTTTTCAATCTTTATCACAAAAAAAATGTCCACCGGAAATTCAAATTAAATTTTTATTAGCATTTGAATTTCAAATATTGACAAAAATTTGTCAAAACCATGAATATTTGCAAATTATTTTGTAGTTCAAAATTCATAATATTGTTTGTATTTATATGTAAGGTTATAAAATTTAACTCCAAGTTTTCCACAAGTTTTGCTTCAAATAGCTATAGAGAAAATTTGAAGCGTCATTATAGGAAAAATGTTTTGAGCGTTTGAGTTTTAAATTTTTATGAAATCGCGTAATGATAACGATTTATCCTCAAACCAGGTATTCGTATATATAAGGTATTATGAATTATGATAACTACACTAATTAATTAACCATGCCATATACAAAATGCGTCTTAATTGAAAAATAAAATATTTGTTTCAAAATATAATATAATATTATATTATATCCTAGACTGACAAATCATCTCCGTCCAGAATCGTTTTTCGTATACAATGATACCTATCATTGCATTCAAATTTAATCCCATCCATTACAGTAACCTACAGTACAGCAGAGCGACATCCACGACTTACTTGCTTTTTTTTACTAATGCTTATACTACAAAAAGGTTTTTGAAAAAAATGTTTTTAAAATTTTAAGTCGTATATCATAACATTTCTACCAATTAAGAAAAAGAACTATATGAATTCGAACAACTTTACTATTCACTGGAGTCAATATTAAATAAATTAAATAACCGATATTGCTGTGTAATCGTTATCTGATCTATCTAATTTTGTATTGACTTATTTATTATGACGTTCTCTGTTACGATTTACGAGTTATGACGGATTACATATTTCCCACAGGTGATACAGATTAATGATGAATGGTGGTTATTGTCAATATATCTGCGAATAGGTAAGTACAAAACTACAGAATATTTAACGAAATATGTACATAATTATTCAATATTGGTAACTTTTATTATACGATTAGATATGTATTTAATTCAAAATATGTAAATAATTATTGAAAATAAAAATAAAAATGAATACCTACGTTTTATTTCAGCATTCAGGGTGTTCCATTGTTACTTAATATATACCAGATGAGTAGGTGATCTATCTATGATACTCATTATTTCGAAAAGTTTCAACTTTAAAAAAAATATTTTATTGCATAATTTTATTCAATTTCAAAATTCTGGCTAGTCTATATACAACATGACAGTTGTCAGCCTTATTTATTATAATATTTACGATTTACCTACCTATATGCTTTAAGAGAACGCTGAGAATAACGCCACACCCGTTTATTATGTTGTACTGTGGTCTCCTCGCATCATAATATAAACGTACAACATAGCAAAAACGGTTTTATGCGATACAAGATACAACTTTAAGCGAAAGGACTTAATCTATGCTACAACGTCTTTATTTTTTTAATAAATAAATAAAATTAATGTTACTAGTTAGATAAGCGTTTCTCAACTTATATGGTACGCGTACCATTAGTGATACGAGGAAAAATTCATGGATGAACACCCTTGCGGACACCCTTGGCCGTAACGGGCTAGATATTCTCCTTAAATCCGTTACATTTGATAGGTATCTCTGTAAATATAAGTATTGAAGATTTAAATCAATATTATATAGGGCATGCGAATTTGTAGGAAAATCTATTCTTTTTAGATTATTGCAAAACATAACATTCTTAACAGAATTCTTATTTTCTTAAGTTTAAATTAAACACAAACAAACTCAATCTAGTATTTTTTTTTAATTTTAGGTATTTTTATGCATTTTTTAGCCAATTTTTCAACCTTTATTACCTAATTTTTGATATTTTTACAAATCCTATTTACTAAAAACTTTTTACTCGTATTTGTTAATTTTTGTTTTATATACATTTTTATAAATGGTTAAAAATGATTAAAATTATAGTTTTTTTCTTAACACATCTTGATAGATTTGTATTTCGAATATTTTGAATTAATTTTTCAGGATATTATATATGAATTTGACTAGTGCATTTATTGAGATTTTAAACGCATCTTTTAAGGTATAGGTACTTCAACATCACTGCATTAAACTAGTCATAATTATAAATTATAATAATGTATACAAATCAAATTATATTTCATAATATGTATAATGAACTTTCATATTAGGTAAGAATAAGAAAAAAATTTATCATATAGAATTTAATAAAATAAAAATAAAAAACCATTTGACTCTCAAAAATATTTAGTTAAACATTGTTTTATTTAGAAATTCGTTATAATATGAAAGTTTTATTGTAATTATAATATAGGAATATGTAATAATTACACTGGCCATCTATTAAGCACTACCTTTCCATATCTCATTCCTTGTGAATAATTTTTATGTCCACTAGACTATTTTGACCCTTGGTAGAGATAAGTATTCATAATTTTTAGTTATAATTTAAGATAATAACGAGATTCGGGGTATTAGCGTTAAAATTCAGGGTGCTTAGCACCCTTAACACCTCTGTGATTTACGCCAATTACTGTAGCACAGATAAAGTTTTTCCCTAAGCGTCGAATTTTGGTAATTCTACTGTAAAGTATAGAAGGAGTAAAATTGTACGCGCAAAACAGTTTTTGCTCTATTGACATATTGTACGTTAGAAAGACGGATACAATAACACAACAACACGTCATGTAGTTAATGATTATTATTTTAAAATTGCACATTGTTTGTTTATCTTAAAATACTCATAAAGTCATAACTGGCTTTAAAATTAAAATTACCTTTAATTTTTAGTTCACTCAAATTTTTAAACTAACGGAGCTAAACGTGAACTGCTGAGCGTAAAATTTGCTTTGTTACGCACTTGTAAGACATCTTAGATACTGTAGACAGCGTTACTTATTAGTATGATAAAATGATAAACAATATTATTGTTAATTCTTATAATATACAACTCTGTGTCTATGTATATAAAGCTGATAGATACCTAATTATTATTAATAGGTTAAAAATATAATATGTAATAACAAATATCTATAAATAATAATTAACTATATAATATAGACTATAGTTAATTAGTAATTACTAATTAGTATACCCACCTATTGACAATTTACTTCAATGTATAATATTTATCAACCATCAACGGCATCGACGATATTAATGGTTATATCTAGGGCTCGGATTGTAAAGCATAATAAATAATAAAAAAAGCAAAAATGAAGCATATTATCTTTTAAAAAATAAAACATGACCAAAAATTGACATGAATTAGTTGTAAAACTGAATAAAAAAATTGAAAGACTAATTTACATTAAAAAAAAAAATTCACTACCATATATTTGGCAAGATTTTCAGTACCTAGTGAAACTGACTCTATTGTCTGACCTAATATTTTTATACATATTGAAAACCATGCAATATACTTATTTAATCCGTATTATGTATTTTGGATTTTCTTATTAATTAAATTAAATTTTTTTATTACTATAGCATAATAAACATAATATACAAATTCCACTCTTAAAAATCTGAAAAAAGCATTTATACAAAAACACATAATAAAAAATAAATTGGTTTATTTGGAGTGAAAATGATGTGAAACGAATTTATGTATAAAAATTGAATTTATATTTCATAGATAAAAAAGATTCATTTGCTTTAAAATCTAAGTCCTAGTTATATCTAATAAATATATTTGTGAGGTCTTTATGAAGTTTGTGTTGCCTTAGAGCTGTCTCTCAGACCCTGGATATATAATGTGTTCATAAAAACTTGAAAGTTATGTACTTAACAAACATTGTGGTTAGATATTAAGGAATCAATTTTGAATACAATATTATTCTCTTGGAGTATTTATTTTTAAGTTATATATATCTAGTGTCTATACATATAGCTATCTTGAATTTTCTTGGCTAAAATGAACGGTGGCCCGCGCTTTTTGAAATGACAACCTTTAGCACTTTAGCTACTAAAATACTTAAGACGGAGCCTCAGCTGCTGAACTATTTATAGTAAATCCTGTCAATACTTTCAGTATTAATGTTTCATATGAATAAAACGTTATTGAAAACGAAATGTTATAGGAAAACAGTTTTTTTTTTTTTATAAAATAACATTGTTTTCAAAATGCTAAATTTATTATTACTTACTTTGTAGTATGTATACATATTGGATATAAGTATATAATGTCATATTTCATGGATTTATGTTATATGTTTTGAAGGTAGGAATTCGTCAAAAAATTTGTTATCTGTAGGTATACTAAAAAGTATAAACTATAAATTACAAAAAATACAACTACCTATAATATCAGTCAGTTAAAACTTAGAAATAATATAATATAATACAACAATGAACACTTATTAAGTAAATTATAAATACGTGTCACTTCCTGTTTATTAATTATTCTTGTGTCTCAACATCACGTACCTAGTGTACCAGTGTGTCTAATATATTATATATAGGTAATAGGTACAGTATAGGTAGTGTAGGACGTAGGTCGTAGGTATATGTATAGTAATTATTGTATATAATACTCGTAGGTTTGTTATATATTTATATATTTTGTAAGCAATTTTTTTTAAATATTAACATTTTTGTACAATTTGAATACTTATAAATGAAGACACTAGAATTAAAATTATGCATTTTCATTTGCCTAAGTATTGGTATCGGAGTGCACACGAAAATAGTAGCTGTAACTGACTAATATTATTCTATGAGAAAAAAATGATTAAAACGGGACAAACCATTGTCTATTACACTCAATTATACGTAGGTACAACGTTCCTATCTGAAATGGGTAAAATGTGATTGGTTGGAATAAAAATATTTAAAAAAAAAAAAACAAAATAATTCAACCTAAATATTTTTAAGTATAACAAATATATAAGTTCCTTTAAAACTTACACCAGCATAATAATAACATTTCTATTGTATAAAAAATAAAATAAAATTATTCAACTATACATGCATATTATATAAATTTTGTATTTATAATGTTTGACGTTTGTATCAAAAATACTATAATATAATAATTTATAAAATACTTATTTTTAAATACTCTATTATGCCATATTTCCATATTGTAGTTTAAGTATTATGTTTGTTCAATGTTTAAATGCAGTTTAGTGCGTAGGTGAAGTGTTGATCGTAGCCTCGTAGGTAATTGCAGTGGCGTAAATTGGGCGGTGCAAATGTGGCACTTGCACCGCCACCACATTTGAAATGTGGTGGTGCAAGCTTATATTTTTGCACCACCAGAAAATCATAAAAATTTGTATAGGTACCTATAGTTTCTATTTTCAAAAGCATATATTAGTTAATTAAACAAGTATCTGTAAATATATTTCAATTGGCATCTAAAGTATTAGAATAAAATCATAAAAATGTCCAAACTATTTTGAGTTAGAACTTCATAAACATTTTAGGTTCTGAGCGGAGCGATACAGTGATGTGTTTTTATTTTTTTGTGTCTGTGTAAGTTAATTTAAAACAAACGACTATAGCATTTTCTATACACGATACAATTTTCAAAATATTTTTATTTTTATTTATTTTTATTGATCTTTATAGCTTCGCCATTAGCTTTATCTTTATACATAATTTACATTATACTATTACTTAAAATTTACATGTTTTAGGTGACAATTTAATTACAATAATAAGGGCAGTTGACTATATTTATTCTAATTAAATGTATTTATCTATTTTGGTTGTCCTGAAGAATGACATGATTTTTTCGGGTTGACAGTCAGGTTCGATTGATTCGTATAAGTTGGTTGGTATATTTAGTTTTATATTTTGATTTGTTTTGAACTGTTTACGGACATTTTCAGTTTTGTTTAGTTTTTTTGTATGAATGTCAATAACATTTTATTTGTTGGGTAAAAAAGATTGACAATTTAATAGAAAGCTCCTAATATATTGTTACAAAGGCAGATGAAAAATATTAAAAATACGCAGTCACAATTTTTTTTATAAGCATTTCAAGTCTTCAAGATCAAATTTTGAAAAAAAAAATAACCGTAGATTTGACTGATAAATACATGCTTGAAACTTTACCGAGTGATTTTTTTATCATTGAACACTTATTATTTCAAAAATTATTAATGTTTTTGAAAATATTTTTTTTACATTGTTTCAAGTTGTTTCGCTTGTCTAAACTTTAAATGCTTATAACTGATTAACTACTCGTCCTAAATTCTTAAATTTTTATGAATCAAAACACTTAGACCCGTTCTTACAATCTCCGTAAATTTATATATTTCATTAAATAATAAATAGTAAGTAACTCCTATATTTTTAGTTAATTATGGAATGCCTATATATTATAAAGCATTGACTTGTAATAATAAAAATACCTTTATTAACAATAAAATGTTATTACATTTTATATGTATGTATATAAAACAATTTAATGACAAATATTGAAAAATAGAAATTAAATTTTTTTTTCTAATTTTTTTGTTTATAAACTCTTCTATTATATTTGACCAATCAATTAGAAGCATTGGCTTCTAAGCATCTTATTTTCTATTGACAGCAATGAAAGTGAAAAAGTTTTATCTTGCCTCAATAAGGTGGATCTTAAATAATTTTTAACGCCACGAAACACTGAAAATGATCGTTCACCACTTGCATTGGTACAAGGCATACAAGCAAAGATTCTAAAAATTATAAGAACATTTAGGAAAGTAGCTTTTAATGGAGAATAAGTTAGGTAGTTTTTTTAACACTCCATTCATAAATAAATCATTACGGCCAAATGATTCAGTAATTTTTTTAAATTGAATAACTTCTTCAACAAATTATGTATTCAAATCGTCAGTATGTATATACTTAGTAGGTACTTACAATGATCAATACACTTTTAACTATAGAATAATTCTTTCCCGTATTATTTATTAATATAAATATTCAATAAATATAATGAATTAACGACAGTAACACCTAGCAAATACTGAAATACCAGTCCCTAAAATTGTGTGTAGTACGAAATTTATAAGTGTATTTTTCACATTAAACCCTTAGAATAATATTCTATAAAATTTTAAAATAACTATATTCAATATTGATACAGGATATCATCTGCAGTATAAGTTCTTCTACCACAAAGAATAAAAAAAAAAACTATAATTTAAATACTTAATATAGGTAATTTAAATTTATTTTTATTTATTTACTGATATTATGTATTATTATTTTCATGCATTTTGTACACTTAAAATGAGTTTTATATAAAAATTTTTTTTTTTTTCAACAAAAACTCTATTTCAAAAAACCTTTAAATTTGTTAAATAGAGGTTCTACTTTATTTAAATAAAATTATTTATTGTAAATGCATACTATTATTAATTGATAGGTGCTATGTATAATTTAGATTTGACTGATTTGGGACTATGTGTGCAGTACGAAAATTTGGATATTTTAGGGACTGTGAAATACTATTCGAATATTACTACGTCTACAACGACATGTAGGTACATCACACGCTACCACAATATATATAAATATAATTATCTGTATGGCTGTATTATACATGTATAATATATCATTACATAAATAAATGTCCATATACTATGAAATAATTTTATATAGGTACCAATCAGGCGCGGATTCAGCCCGAGATTAGGGGGGGGGCGAATATTTTACATACAAAATAAAATATAATATGTGGGCAAGCGCACGTATTTGTGTTCAAAAATAACTTACATGAAACAGTTATGGTTAATACAACATTATAATCAATTGATAAATTCCAAATAGTGAACTTAAAACGTTCACTGAATAACCACGTATATAAACGGAAGAATTGCTCTGATAACCGAGTAAATTATAAGGCCAAAAATAAGCCTATACAAATTGACAATTATCTACTACCCGTCGACCGCGGCACTCAACGTATTAAAATTAGTTTTAAATCTTTTTATAGTGGGCATTTTTCCTAAACAAAACACAGCTTACGGGGGGGGGGGGGGCAGTGGCGCCGAAGTGTTTAAAAAATACTATGACATCGTACATTCAGAGGCCCCTCTGGGGCCTGCCCCTCACCCTAATTTTTTCACAACCTAACCAAAACCAGGCCCCAGTACCTCTTGGTGGGCCCCCAGCTATAAAATCTACTATGACATATGTCATTGATAAATTAGGTGATCGACGCCACTGGGGGGGCGTCCGCCCCCTCCGCCCCCTACTGAATCCGCGCTTGGTACCAATATACCTATATAACATATAAAAGTACATAATAAGAAATTAATAATAATGTAATTATTAGTTGTTTTTTAATTTCAAGTTTTCCATTATATCATACGATTTGTATGTTTTCTTTTTGACTCTGTGAAGTATACCAAAAAAAAAAATTACAAACAATTTACCGCCCCAATAAAACTTCTGCACGGGGAAAATTACCTTTCCCCCCCCCCCCCTTAATGTGCCCCTGGAAAAGGTCTAGGTACCTATTATAAATTTATACATAGGTACTAATTAATTTCATAAAATTAAATATACACACGCAGCATCAACCGACGATGATATAAGCGCTACCAACGATGTTTAGAGTTTTGAAGATGTGAACCGGAGAGCGCAGCGGTTCGTGTTCAAGCAGCGACGTTACGATCGCGTACCTGTTGCATTATAATGACTAGTTGTTAGCACTTGTTATTCAACCGTCCCGCGGTTATGTTCTTTATAGTTGTTTCTATAAAAATAAATAGTACCTAAAAATATTATAAAAATATAATTTTTTTTTTTTATTTCGAACAAGTGACTGTTAACGATTTTTAAAATTGATAACAGCATCTGTCTGTGTGTGCGTTTGTGTGCCATTGTATTGTTTCTTCTTATTATTATTATTATCACCACACCGTCGTCGTCGGACGTCGATCGTCGTAACTACGAACAGTACGAACTCATAAGTGGTTCTCACGGAAACTACACGGACGCGCTACGCCGTTTGACAACGTTAGCAATATCGTCCCGAATCTTTCTTTGAAAAATCGACACTTCTCCGTACTGCTGGTGCCTGATTTCACGCATCCCGTGACCGCTGTCACCGTCCAACGACGGTGCAGATAACACGAGACAAGACCAGGATTCGGTTTAGTTTTCAAAACACTATGATGCAGGCGGACAAGTATGAATTTTGATGCCGAAACCTCGGTGAGTTTGAGACGAACTTCTTTTCAATTATAAAATTCTATTCCACGTCACTGATTTGCGTGCTCGGCAACACTGCAGGAATCCCGGTGTAGGAGACTCGAAAAGGGCCAACTCAAAAGTAGGACGTCCCAATTTTAATTTATTCAATCGGGTCAGTGATGATTTGGCAGGAACCTATTTGTAATAGAGAAAGCTGTGCAAATCAAACTATACACATAAGTTTGGTTTACCATTTCATGTCTAGGGTGCTTATGATAATCGATACAAAGTGCGAGTGCCTATGTTTAAATTAATAGTTGAAAAATAAAAAATAAAATTTAATTGAACTCAGAACTCGTAGAGAATTAGAAATTGTGATAGATGCACTCACTTTATGGCTATTTTGAGAATATAAGTCATAGGTCCTTTTTTTTATCTACCTATCATTAAATCAACCAACAATATAAATTATGTACTTATTATTTTGGTTTTTAGCAGCCAACATGGAAATTATGGGGTGAAGAAAGAGAAGAAGGGGCTGTCTACACAATTTATTTAAAAAAAGTCCGGTATCAAAATCCTACAAAAACACTACTGTTGGTACGTTATTTTATAAACTAGTACCTAATTTGTTTTTAATTTATACCTGTTGGTTTATGATATTTTAATAAATAAATTATCTTGAATTTATTTTAGGAATCTGATGATGAACGATCACATTTAGAATGGGAGACGATTAGAGTAAAGTTCATTAAAGCTGGAACAATTGAAAAATTGGTTAATAGTTTAGCATCAGATGATGGTGAATTAGAATCTACATTTGTGAATATATTTCTTGCCACCTATAGAACTTTTGCATCACCTCATCATGTTTTGTCATTATTAATTGAAAGGTACCTATGAATATTGTTTTATTTCATCATAATGTTTTATATAAATATTTCTTTAAACATAGTATATTTTGTTTTATAAGCTAATAGTTGCGCCTATGCTGTGGACACACTGAAAATTGCTGTCCTAGAGACAGATCATTTATTCATATTCATTTTATTATTTAAATAAAATATCAATTTACTCCGATTTATTTTGTGATTCTGTTACATTTGTTTTGAATTTTATACTTTCTAGCTATTCAAGAAAATTAATTTAACTATTTATTATATATTTGAAAAATAACAGTTTTAGTTAAGAGGACGCTACACCCGCATGTGTCGTCTCCGTCTTACACGCGACTACATAACAAATTTTTGTTCGCTGGATTCAATATTGTGCTGTTAGTTTTGATATTAGAGTGAAGTGAATTATCAAGCGTTTAGGTAGGAACATTATCTATGTTCTCATGTTGGTTTTTTACAATATTTTAATTTTTAAATGAGTTATGTGAATTTTCAAATATTCACACTTAACATGCCCATAACTCATTTAAAAATTTAAATATTGTAAAAAAATCAACAGGAAAACACAGATAATGTTCCTATCTAAAAGTTTGATAGTGGGTCAATTCGCTCTAATTTCAAAACTAACAGCACACTATTGAATTTAGCGAAAGAAAATTTGCTATGTAGTACACGCGTAAGACGGAGACAACACATGTGGATTTAGTGTCCTCTTAAGGTAAATTAAAAATCTTAATAACTCGTATGTTAGATTCTGTAAACATTAAGATGAAAGATACCCTTGGAATTTATATTGAATTTTAGATTATTTATGGGGTTGAAAATTAATGATTTTGAGTGCTGTTATATTCATATAATCGAATCAAATTCATATTTCAATATTTTATATATTATATTGCAATAAAAATTATAAGTTATAACATTTTGTAATTTTACTATGCATGTTTTTATTTTATTCTTCTTAGGTATGAATATTTAGTAAATAACAAAGAAGCCTTATCAGAATCAATGATCGAACCACATAAAAAGTAATTTTTTGTTAAAAGTTTATATGCTCTTATATATCTAGTGTTATATATATCATTACTTTATAAAATATTTATTCAATTTTTATATGATTTGTATAATATTATGCCATGGTTATAAAATAAGTTTTATAAAAATAAAAATATAACCAAAATATAATTATATTTTTCATAATGTAAGTATAATATTAAATGGTATATCATTTTAGGACTGTTGTATCTGCATTACATGTTTGGTTGGATTCATATCCTGAAGACTTTCGTGATCCACCTTTACACACTTGTTTACGATGTTTACATTCCTTTACTTTTACATATTTGCCAAAAACTGAACTTCACATAAAAGCAACATATAGACTTGAACGATTCCTTAAAGAATGTAAACAATTAGGTTTGTTAAATTTTCTATTATTTTTTTTTTTTAATATTAAGCTAATTGTTTAAAAATTCTAGACACTACTACATTTATTAGTGATGATTTTGACTTAGTTATTGCAAACTCTCCACATTCTCCTTACAATTTTCCAAACATAGCAGAAAGGCATTTTGCTGAGCAGTTAACTCGAATGGACCGTGTATGTTATTATGTTATTACCTTATTTTATGTCAATATTTCTAACCTATATTTAATTTACATAGGATGTCTTAAGAAGTATGGTTGCTCATCAATGTTTAGGCGCCGTTTGGTCTAAGAATAAAAGAGCAGGATCTGCACCAACAGTCCTCGCTACAATTGATCAATTCAACGCTGTTTCACTAAGAGTTATCAGTACTGTGATATTGGCGATCAATTCAGATAGACCACGTGTTATTGAAACTTGGATTGACATTGCTCAAGTATAGTAATGATAATATTTAATAAGTTTATAAATTATCTTAATTATTTTTATAGGAATTAAGGGTGCTTAAGAATTTTTCCTCATTAAAAGCAATTATATCTGGCTTACAATCCAATTCAGTATTTAGATTAAAAAAAACGTGGCATTCGGTTCCTCGAGACAAGGTAATACTGATCAAATGAACTGTTTAAAATAATATTGGTAAAATATTTTAATACATAAATGTACATGAAAAAAATCCCTAGGTGGAGTTGTTTCAAGAACTTGCACGGATATTTAGCGAAGAAAATAATCAATGGGCGCAACGAAAATTATTAATAAGGGAAGGTACTGCGAAATTTGCTGACACATTTGGACACAATGATAGACATTTACAAAAAATTATTCAAAAGCAGCATAGTACAATGAGTGTGAGTTATATTGTGCATTTTATATACAACAAATAATATCCAATTATAATTTTTTCATATTTTAATAAAATAAATGAAATATTTTTAGAAGTTAAACATTGGAACTATACCATACTTGGGGACATTTCTAACTGATTTGACCATGATTGATGCTGCAACTCCTGATCTCTTGCCTGATGGTCTAATTAATTTTGATAAAAAAAGAAAAGAGTTTGAAGTATTAGCTCAAGTATGTACATACTTTTTAGATTCTGTCTTAATTTTTGATTTGATTTTAACTATCAGTTACTATCTTAAATATCTTAATTGTTTGGATATTAGATTAAACTTCTTCAAGGAGCAGCAAATTCATATAACATAACTGAAGATTCGGTATTTGATCAGTGGTTTCATTCAATTTTAGTTTTGGATGATAGAGAAGCGTTCAGAATTTCTTGTCAAATAGAACCATCAGATAATATACCATCATCATGTGCTAATTCATTAATAGGAACTGGAAAGAAACAAAAGTATATTAAGTATAGTGTGCACAAACTTTTAAATTATTAAATTAAAATATGTATGATTGATTACTATTCAAGCATATTTGTTCACAGTTATGAGCATAAAAAGAATGATTCAATTTCAAGTAATTGTAGCAGCAAAAGCTTGTATGGATTATCTGATGATGGTTTGCACTCACCAAACAACTCTTTAGATAAACAGGTAAAAATAAATACATCAATGATGTGGCACTTGGCCTTAAACTAAATTATTATTGTTAGTTAATCCTTTATATTGTGCTACTCAATAGAATATTTTTTTTTCTTGATTCCAAATATATGACTAGTATATTGGGTATGTAGAAATCCCACTGAATATGTGAGTATTATGATCCCGGGTCCTATTAACAAAACAGTATTTTATGAACCAATTGACCTGGTGTACCTTGTATTGCCAACAGTCAATGAATGTAGTAATACAATATAATACAATATAATACCTTTTAGCTACACTTAATTTATGATTTTAAGTATAACATAATAAAACGAAAACAAAAAATTGTATTAAGTTCAATAGTTCATTAGGATAATATAGGTATATAAAGAAAATAAATATAATAAAACTATAAAAATCAAGTATTTCAATGGTGTATCGCAAGCCTTAACCTAATATAAGATCCTCTGGGTAGCGTCATTTTTAAAAATATTCTTCTATATAACTAAAAAAAGTCGTGGATTAAAAAAAATTTTGACTCCAACGACCAACCAAATTTTTTTTCATAATAATATTTTTACTACACGGGTTTTAAATGACGGTAATTTACTCGACAACGACAACGACGACATTCGTACGATTATTTATATAATTTTCAGATAATGCCAACTAGGATTATTATTAAAGTACAACTGTCGTTCTCGCTCGTTTCCTACAGGGAATACCGTCGATATCCGATGCCGCCGTTATGTTTTTATTTTCCAAATATACACGGCGACCTGCTATCACATGCTGCTCAGTGAACAGTGAAAAAATATTATTACATAACTTTATTTAATGCGATTATTAAACGGTTCAAATGTTCAAATGAATATTTTTTTTATTTTTGCATATATCTATATGGTCATATATTTTATTTGTCACTAAATATTGTTTAATATACTAATGCTTGGACAAAGTTATTTTAAATCACACTAAAATTTATACTTAAAAATAAATATTGAAAAAGCGGAAAAGTGGATGTTGCTCTACTGTACAGGTTACAAGTGGGTTACTGTAATGGATGATATTAACAGGATGTGTTACTGAAACATGTAGCCATAGAACGCTCAGGAGATAACGTTGTTAGTCTTATAGCCGCCGTTTTTACAGGCCGTAATTTATCTACGGTTTTCTTATAAAACATACTTTACGGGTTCAAATAATATGGGTTATTGAGTGGTTTTATTGTAAAAACATCTATGAACAAAATTGTAGAAGAGGTTCATATCTGGTTCTGCAAGCAGCCCGATTTTTGGTATCTGTAAGACTTAGTATAATATTTCATATTTAATAATGCTTTTTTTTACCTTTTTTCATAATAAATAATAATAATTAATACAATAAAACCACTCAGTAACCCACATTCGTTGAATGCGCAAATGTGTTTTTAAAGGAAATTTTTCGTATACATATTTTGATGAGACGTCCTTTTAAAGTAATTGTAATTAAAAAAGTAAATATATTTATATGTTAATATAAGAGAAAAAAATGTGTGTTGTATAAGTTTGTATTTATGAATATTTTGTATCATAAAATATACATAAAAAAATCGGATTGGAATATTATTTTCCCGAATAAAATTATTATTATTATTATAAAAGCAGTTAAATACTGAGAAAAAAATTATTTGCTACATTTAACTCGAAACAATTAAATATTTGTTTAATTTTAATTATATTTTGCTATCAAATAATATTATTTTAATACTTTGGACTCAAATATTTGTTTAATATCTAAGGTGTTACAGAAATACCTAATAATTGTTATAACTTTATCAATATTTAATTTTTTTTTATATATATATATTTTATCAACAATAAAATAATTGTAAATAAAATTAAAATGTAGAAAAAACAATTTTAAAAATCATAAATTATAAAAGTTAAATACATTTATTAGTTTTGTCGGTTACACAAATTCAAAGTTAATATTTAATCAACATTTCAGACCAACTAGCATAAACCTGATAAGCTTACAAAGAATATTAATCATACAAAATATTCATTTTTTGAGTTTCAGGATTCATTACTAGACCTATCTTCTTCATCGAGTAGCTATTCTTTGCAATCTTTTGACATGTCATTAAATGGAAGCAATAACACTAATATATTAGTTAAAAATAGTGTTAATAACTCAACATTTAACACTTCGTCAGATTTTTATATTATTCGGATAACGGTTGATGCTGATAATGTGGAGACTGACGGTATGTAAAAATGTTAAATTAAATTATATTTTTAAGCTTAATGTAAATACTGGGCATAATTATATTATACTGTTATTAGTTATTTTTGAATAGTCTTTAAATTATTTAAAACATAATTGATTTTAAAATATGATCAAAATCAATATATTAAAAAAATATTTTTAATTTCTAAAAATCTGACTTTTTAAGTTCATATAATACCAGTAAGATCAGTGGCGTCAAACTATATTTTAAGAAGGGGAGCAAATGAAGAAGTAAATGTATTGCTATTCACTTGGTTCAAATATGCATTTTAAAAATAATAACAAGACATTTTTTATATTTTTAACTGATTTATTATCTTGAATAAATATATGTAGGTACCTCTACGAAATATTCGGGATTACCCATGATTAAGAAATTATTGTTTGGATTAGAAAAATATTAGTAAGTTTAAGAGGACGCCACACCCGCATGTGTTATCTTCGTCTTTCAAGTGCGTAACATGGCAAATTTTATGCTCAGCAGTTCCAATTTAACTCCGTTAGTTTACAACTTAGAGTAAATTGACTTCTTATAAGAATTAAAGGTAACATTATTAACTAGGTTTTCACAGAGGCTTTTTATTATATTTTAATTTTGAATTGAGTTATGAGTATTTTAAGATATACAAGCAATTCGCAGTTTTAAAAATACTCATAAGTTGCTTCAAAATTGAAATATAATAAAAAGCCTCTGTGAAAACCTAGATAATAATGTTACCTTTAATTCTTATATGAGGTCAATTTACTCGTAAGTTGTAAACTAACGGAGCTAAATTAGAACTGCTGAGCATAAAATTTGCCATGTTACGCACTTGAAAGACGAAGACAACACATGCGGGTGTGGCGTCCTCTTAAAAAAACTTTATTCAATGTAATCCGGATGTAGTCCAGTCTCATCTAGTCCGGATTAGCGAGACTTGTAATCAGTTGTATAAGCATTTTTATTAAATGTATGGCTGACATAGCTTTGTTTTAGACCAATAGAAAAAAAATTAAATGCCAACAAAATCCGAACTCTACATAAGAATTTTTGTGTTTTGTGGGTGATCTGGTTGGCATAAGTGTTGAATATGTAAGTTTCATAGGCAACATATTACCAAATCTGCAATATGATAAATATTGCAATATTGGCTCCACTGAGTAAAATTATTTGATTAATTTACCCAATAATGGATATTAAAAAATAGATAAACTAAAATCAAATTAATAATATTAACTCTTGTTCAGTGAATTTTCTAACTTTAACTATGACTAAAATTTACAAGTTATTCTATTAAGTAATTACAATTTCTTTTAATCACATAATAACCTAATTTGTTTAAGTTGTAAAGGCATAAAATGAATTTGCATAATATGTAGGAGTCATTTTCACCATGGGCTAATTTATCATTGGTCAAGTATAACTTTAATATAACCATAACAGAATTTTTTAGGGAAATTTTTAGTGGTTATTAATATAATCTAAATAAAAGAAATAAAGATTGCGCAATTTTATTTTATAAATAAATAAGATTAATTTAATTTTTATGTAAAAATATATTAACAATTTAATCTAATATTTCCTTGTTGATTCCTTAAAAACATTATAAATTAACCTAGTGTTGAAAGATTCTTGTAAACAATTTCAAAAAAATAGATTGCCCATTAATGTATGTAAATATAACTTATTGACGATCTATGTAGTGTTAAGCTTTTTGGCTCCCAGGGGCACTAATATAAGTTGAGAAGTCATTAACAGCAGTTAATCAAGATTAAGGCGCCCCAATACATACAATGTTTGAATTGAACCTGTAATTTCACTATGAGCCTTGACCACTGGTAGAATTAAACATAGTTTAACCTAGTTAATCTATCAAATATTTACAAAAATATTTTTTTTTAAGTAGCTGCATGTAACCCACAATGAAAATAAAAATTATTTCTTTAAAAAATGTGATTAATTACACCCAAAATGTATTTGATATACATTGTAAGATTTTTTTTTTATTAAGAAATATAAAATCTGTGCCCTTGGGGACAATAAAAATTTGTGATAAGCGTAAAATTAATAACAAAAAACACGTGAGAAAAGAAGCCAAGTGAAAAGTCACTACCTTTTTTTTTAGTTATTCATTAAGTACATTAATGTACTTAAAAAAAAATGTTGTTAGAAAATTAAAAAATATGTATACTCATTTTTTATTTATTTTAGGGGTTGTATTATACAAAAGTATTATGTTGAGTAACAATGAACGAACACCACAAGTTATTAGAAACGCTATGCTGAAATTTTGTATTGATGATGATCCAGAAAACTATACATTGTCTCAAGTTTTACCTGATAAAGGTTTGTTTAACTATTTTTGTATTTCATGTGTATATTCTTTACAAAATTTATTTTTCGATTTTGATATTTCAGAGATGATTTTACCAATGACAGCTAATGTGTACTATGCAGTAAATACAGAATATGATTTGAACTTTTTGTTACGTAAAAAGACATGGAAAAACAACACTATTCCTAAAAAATAAATATTTTCTTAAAACTGATGTGTGATATGTTGTTAAACATAATTAAGTTTAATATTTTATGTAATTGACTGTTTTGTGTATATAAAAGAAAAAAGACAATCAATAAAATTATTAAAAATCCTGTAAATAATGAATTTTGTTTGAGTATATTAAAATAGTATTGCTAGGATTAGGGTACACAGAAGTTAAATAAGGTGTACCAATGTATCTTGTAAATACTGATTAACATAAGTTTTCTCAATAAATAGATTTTTTTCCGTGCATACAATTATCATAAGTAACATTTGTTTTAATGTTTTCATTTATATTATTCATCTGATCAATTGAGCAACTTAAAATGTCAAATAACTGTTATTACATACTAGTAAAAAGATGCATTCCATTAATTCGCTATCAGGGAACAAGTTTATCCTTCATAATAACCTTGCTGAAATAAGACAGTGAATTTTGTAAATCTTGAAGACTAACAATAGAACTATATTTTTATTTTTTTAAATTGATGCCTTTCAGTTTTAGAGAACTTAATATTAACAATTGAAATTAACAAATGTAATGATACTTTTTATATCAGATAATTATTTAGGTATACACAATTATAATTAATCTAACAGGCAATATAAATATATTTTAAATATATATATGATATATTACTATATCAGAGATACAATAGTTAGTCAAAATGTGAAAAGTTATTCATTATTATTAGCTATTGACATCATCCATACTAGAAGTTAATTGATAGCTATTTTAGCCTTTCTTTTAATGAAACAATTTGATGGAAGGTTTTCTAGAATAGGTACATGATAACAGTGATTACACTATTACAGATTTTGTTTATATTAATTATTAGGGATATGACGATAAGTGTGCAATTTGGTGTTTGCTAACTTGACTTCTTCGTTTACTGTTTGGTAGCCTATTAGGACTTCCTAGTAGAAATTTAGTTAATAATTTGTTATTATTCTGTTGAAAATTTATATTTAATCATGGTAAATCTGGGTGTCTGTAGTCTGTCTATGTAGAAACGCCACTGTACTGTATTTTATATATTATTATAATAATACATTTAATATTTCCTATTGGAAGTCTTGTTAAGTATTTGAATAGTTGTAGTTGTAATATGCTCACATATCATGATTGTAAATTTATTATTATTATTTTTATTCAATAAAATAAATTACGGTAAAGTTGTCGCACGCAGGTAACCATTAAACCCCAATAAATGTATTTAATCACCGATGAAAGGAACGATTTGTATTGTCTGGTCACATAGGAACCCAGACGTAGTTGTGACAATGTGTCGCCACACGTGTAATTTATTTCGTGTACCGTCGGAGACAAAGGATGTACCAATGAGGGTCTCTGCTACCAAGGATAACGGTAAGTCTTTAGAAACGCAGACGCCTTTGATGGAGCCATAGACCTATTATACTTAGTTAATAGGTCTATGGATGGAGCCGCCTGCAAATCTGGCTGGCTTGACCACGTCGTTTTCTCTCATCAGTGTATGAACACCTATCACGAGTGTAAGGGCACCAGTAAAACAACCAAATCGGATCATGCCAGCAACAATTTTTAAGCGTTGTTCTTATTCCAATTTGAGTGTTTAAAATCTTTTTTTTAACCCTATTAAGTCACCTGAATAAATCAAATACAGCTGCGAATAAGGTAAGGTGCATGAGCATTATAATCTTACGTATAGTATATATAATATCATAAAAAATGTTAATTACTTACTTAAATCACATATTAAAATATAGTTTAATTTAATTTAATACAAAGTCCCGATAAAAATGAATGAAAATATATCAAAATTTAAGTATAAATAATAAATATGATAAAATTGTATTGAAAAATGCATTAAAGTTACATAAAAAGTCATATAATAAAATAATAAAATGTAATACAGTAATAAATAGTCAATAATAAATAAGTCAAATAGTCAATAATAAATACATTTAAGGTACCTACATAATTATAATAATAGTATTTTGGTAAATTTTCCAGTAAACTTTCTTTTCTATTATTTATTACTTATTATGGTAGATGACAAATATATAATAATATGTACAAGCATTTTATTCATTACACTTACACACTAAAATACGAAGCACAACTGACTTTTTTTTCCTAGTATGGGACTTTTTTTTCCGATTACCATTAAAATCAACTCGCTCCCCTATTCATAAATTAATTTTATTATAATTATTGACTATAGCCTTAATTGTAATTAATTAATTAATTTAATATTAACTTTCTCTCCCTTATTAATTTCAATATAACTATTGACAGGAGCCTTAGTAGTATTAGTTTATAATTAAATATTATTTAGTTGTTTTAATTAATAAATTAATAATTTGTATTTCTTTATTTTTGAGTTATTACAATACTGACTATTATTTTGAGAACTTTGTAGTTGTGATAATTTTTTTTTTTAAATTTTGATGTATGTTTTTTAAAGGAGAGTTAAAATCGAGTTATTTTGAAATATGTTGGTATCCCCTGCAAAAAATATCTTCGCACGCCCATGAGTCAGTACTCCTAGTAAAAACACCAAAACCCAAAGGTTAACACAATATTGAAGAAAATATTTTCTGTGTCGTAACTTTTTTATTTGTTTGATATCATTAATAAGAAAAAAGTTATTATATTTTTAAACTTTCCAAACTTCAATAACTTTTGATATATTGGTCTTACAAAAAAAATTAAAACTCCTTTTTTATGATGAACATTTGGTTTCTTAGTCTTAGTTATACCGAATCATCGACTTTTCGGTTCTTTCCTGTGCGAAACACTTTTTGCCATGTTACGCACTTGTAAGACGGAGACAGCACGTGCGGTGTAACGTCTTCTTAAATACAGATATTTTGAAAAGTAAGAATTTAAAATACAAATAATATGTGGGTACAAAAAAAATTTGAATACTCTTTGAAAAATACTTTAAAGACTGACATCAGGTCTCAGCCCTCAGCTGATATAAGAATGTATTAATTAATTTCCTGGATTTTTAATTTTGACAGCAATGATTCATTGACTTTATTTTTTCAATTAAAACCAGTGTTTTTATGGGCTAGCGACCCCATTATAATTTTGCTACTCCAAAAATATTTATATAATTTAATAAAAAAATCCACGTCAGTGAGTATTTTACTATTTATTTTATTTATCTTTAAGCAGTTATTAGGAAAAAATACGTTATTTGTGAATTTTATAAAACTGTAAGTATAATAATTATTTTTAGAATTATTTAGGAGGAACTGAGGAAGTTATGTGTAAGTGATACCCACCCATTATGTTAATTGGAGAAGGTGAAGCACATAAAAATGTTTGCTACCCTAAACATTTTATGTAATATAGTTACGCTACTGATTAAAACTAAATCACAAGTACCAACAATACCACACAGTTACTTTTAGTTTTATTTATCTTGTAATAATTCCTCCAATGTACTCGTATTTAATAATATCTATAATAAACTCTTATAAATTATAATCTTGTATAATTCTAGACCCACATGTGTATATTTAGAAACGCTTTAGCTTATGTTATTATTTACAATCGACGGTGCACACCGATTACGGACGGCACAAAAATGTATTTTTATAATAAGATTCTTGGACACTGTACACTGTCAATAAACGCAAATACATCTATTATTAATTACATAAAAATTAAATTTTAAACGTCCAAATTGAGTTTAATATAGGTAGGTAGACACTATTTTTATAGACAGTAGATATCAGATAGTAGATACATGTTATATTGCTATGCAATGTAGTATGTACTAGTATGTGTGCGTAAATACAAATATTTATTATATTATTTATTAGTTATTATAACAATTGAGTTATCGTGATTTATTTGTATACCTAGTACCTACTACAGTTATATTACTATAGATTACAGATAATATTATATACGATAGACATATTATTTTACTTAAGAGGACGCTACACCCACATGTGTTGTCTCCGTCTTACAAGTGCGTAACATTACAAAAACTGTTTCCCACGGGAAAGAACCGAGAAAGATACAGTTATAACTAAAAAACGAAATTTTCACCACATAGAAGGAGATTTGAACATATTGAACATAAATTATTTATTTAATAATTATATAAATATTAATAATATATAATTATAATAAATTATTTAATTAAATTATATTTAATATTATATTTATTATATAAATAAACACATCAAGACAACACAATATGTGGGTGTAGCGTCCTCTTAATAGGTTAATCGTTAATACTTAATGTGGAACCGTTGATTTATTAGAATTAAAAAGTTTTAAATACATTTTACATAATACAACTAGTACGGAGAGTTAAGGTCGCCACACACTACAGCGGTGGCGGTAAAATTCTTTTGTCTTGGCGGTGCCGCCGCGGTGGTGGTAAAATTGTCCCGCTTCATTTTGCCGTAACCGCCACCGCCACCGCTACAGCTGCTGTGTGTGCCGTGTGGCAACCTTTAGTCTTGTGTAATAAAATTCTTATTATTATCGTTTTCCGTTTGCCCCGAATTTGTCGCCAACATTTCTATCTATTTTATTCGCATACCTCATGGCGTTTGAAAGCCGTACATGTGCTGCTTGCATTCATAAAATCGTATTCCATTCTTACCTTAAGAGATCTCGAGAACAAAAAGAATTTCTCATTCTTTTCGTTTTTTTTTTTTTTTATAGGTATTTGTGATCTGTTCACGTTGTAAATGTCTTTTAAAGGCTGCTGGTATGCGGTAAGCCTTCGTGACCGACATGTCAGAAATATATGGTTTTTTTTATTCAAAAAAACAAGCTGATACCCAAACCCGTCCACTTCGTTGTCCATTAAAAATATCAAAAAAAAATTATTCAAAATATTCGTTTAATTCGTTATTTATTATTATCCGTCGTAGCTAGTGCACCATATTTATTCTCTATATATAGATGATGTTCAAATGGATTTACCCTATCTTAATCTCCATTAAATATTTTTAACAAAGTCATTTAAAATGTAATGCAGGACCAAGATTGCATTCAATAATAATAATTTCTCGAAATTTTACCTAAAGGAAAAAACATTTTAAAATCGGTGCCTATTAAAGTAATAACAAATTGCTAATTTCTTAATAAATTTTTAATATACAAAAATATCTTTATATTAATTATTATTATTGTATCTATTATTTCTATAAAAATTTCAAATTTGCAATTAAAAAATTAAGCGATACTTATCAAAATAAAATATAGCTTATATATCCATAGGATAGTAGAATTTAAATTGGTTTAAGCAGTTCCAGAGATTAAACACAACAAACTAACAATTTTGAGATTCTTCGAAATATAGACAGTGATGATTTGAAAAAAAAATTATCATGAAATTAATTAGCACTGAGTACATGACGTATTTCGTGCGATCGAACGAAATTGACTAAAATATACTTCAATAATAATGAGCATAAATAAAAATAAAATACTTTAATTTAAAGGAAAAAATGGCGCTATAATAATGCAAACAATTATTCATAATTTATAGTTAAATCTTAAATAAATTCAATTAGAATATTCATATTGTTTTATTTTAGTCTTCATTGCTTCAGGGCGTAAATTATAGGTTAAGTTCCGGTTTTCGACGCTCCGTAAGACCGTAAACGTAGAGTATACGCGTAGTCATTCAGACAACAGACTCAATCGAATGTCAATTGTAAAATAACAGAATAATCGTAGTATAAAAATAATATTATACTGCTAGTCAAAAAGTAGTGAATCTCGAATCGTCTAAGAATAAAGGAACCGTATTTACCATTTCACATACATTACGCATCACGATCATTCTATTTTAATTATTCTTGGCCACAGGAAATCCATTGATATTTCCTGCGGCTTGAAATACGTATAGAAAATAGAAATGTATACATTATTTTAAATAAAATTTATTACCTTACGATGAATTCGGTAACAGTTATCGTCGATCGTCAATCGCGTCGTGAATGGAAATTAATTTCAATTGTAAATTTGAGGTTTTAATATAACAATTTAAGTGTTAAATGTATTACAGTAGATACAGTGTCGGCCTGGGATCTAAAGGGTCTAAGAGGAAAATTATTCAAAAGGTCTCTCAAAAAAATAATTTTATTTTGAAAGCTTTCATTTTAGTAAAAAAATTTCAAATGTCAAGGTTAAAAATATCTAAATTACAATATATAACAACAAAATGTAATATCTATAAAAATTATAGAATTGAACAAAACTAGTTTGTTACAATTTATATTAGTAACCCTTGTAATTTTTGTGGGAGGGGTCCTTAGATATTATCTTAGAAGTTATAATATATTATAATATATATTATTAAGAAAATTAACAATCTATGCTAGCCTAGGACCCCCCCCCCTTGTAAAACCACCACTGGTAATTATCCTAGGTAGCCGTTTTACGGCACCAGATAAAAATGTTCGTTTATAAATTATTTTATTTTAACAATAAACAGTCAACATAAAATTGTATTGAACTAAATTATTAATAAAATTGATTAAAAATAAATAAATATACAAAATCAAAAGAAAATTAACTCAAGTGACTTCATGCTAATAGACAATAGACTAAGTATTTATTATTTTCAACACGGTGATTTTTCTGCACACGCAACAAAGTATAAATAAAACGAAAATACAATATAAATTATCAACAGTTTTTATTTTGCAGTCTGTAGGGAACACCGCACAGACGGTTTGCGCGCACACTTACATACTATATAGTATATATTATAAATAACAATATACCCAATAATTAATATGATGTATTTTCCAGTTCTGAAAATAGGCCTTGTATTTAATCGTCAATCGATACTGGTTTGTTACAGCTCCGCCATCCATTATCATTAATAATAATATTACACCGTACAAATAATATAATTCGGCGGAAAAACGTTAACATATTTTTATTTATTTAAAAAAAAAAACTAAACTAAAATTTAATGTTTAGATTAAACAAAATCAACCTATTTTGTGAAGAAACAGTTATATTTAAATCTAAAATAAAATTTTTATATTTAAAAAATTATATATTATGTAATTAGTAATTACGTTCTAATGTTCTATATAATACAGTTTTGATATTATAATTTAGTAGAATAGAAATCAAACTAAAAATGTATTTGTTTAACTTATAAATAAAACAAAAATCTATCCATTTAAAAATCAAATATATTAATTCACTTTAAAATATAAACTAAAAAATATAAAAATAAAAACGTATCATATAATAATTAATTCCATAAAAAATATTTTTTTAGTCATATTATGACAACATATTTCTATTATTAAAAAAAAAAACTATTAATTAAATTAAATTAAAATTTTTTATCATTATTATTATTTTTAATTTATTTATTTTCTGTTTTTTGAGTTATTACAATATTATATTTTATGTTTTAGTAACTTAGCACTTATCTATAATTTTATTAAAGAATCGATCTATAGACCCAGACAGTTTTTTTTTGTTCTTTTCCTAAATCAACTTTCCGCTTTGCCGTGCCGCTTAAATTCTGCCGCGACATATTTGTTATTGTTTGTTATTGCCTACCTAACTTTCAAAACAATTATATTTAAACTTTAAACAATATTTATGAAAAATTAAAAAAAAACAATTTCAAATATTCATTTTCACATTAATGCTCACCTATTTAAATACACACATGAGCGTACAAATTTATAAGCCACGGTACTGATAAATATCAATATTGAACTGCTAAAGAATAATATTCAAAATAATAAAACGATAAGATAATATTATTACCACGTTATGGTAAGGCGATCAGCGAACGTGAGTGCGAGCACAACGCTAACATATCTGGCAACATTGGACTTTAATAACTATATTGGTTTATGTACCAACAACATATTTTAATGTTTTTCTGTATTCATTTCCGTGAATAACGGAATGAAGCAAGCATATATATAATATTGTCAAAATCGAATGAAATATAAACTAGTTGTTCTAAAAATGGTAATTGTGTGAGCGAAATCCTCATAGCGTCACCAACGACAGGTTAATCGGTAAATACTGGACTCGAAGAAATCTATAAATAGTTATTAGGTATCAAATATTTCCCATGTTAAAACAATTTTCTATTATTATTATTTTAATATTTTAAACTGATTACTGGGGTGTGCAATGAAAATAAGAAAAATTCAACTGAAAAATATACAGAACTCTGAACATTGACAGTTGGTATTAAATTTTACTTTTTACAAGATAAATTTTTGTGGAATTAATTTGAAAAAAAAAAACAATTTTCTAAAACTTACGGAGACCGGGATCCCACAGAAATTGGGGGCCAAGTGCAAGTTCTCCATATGCACTTGGCGTAAATCAGGGCCTGTTCGTCTTACAAGTGCATAACATAACAAATTTACGCTCAGCAGATCACGTTTAGCTCTGTCACGGGCTACTAAATATCAGTATAAGTTAATATTGTCGCATATATGTAAACCAATGCAGTATAAAATGATGATGTTATGCCATTTCTAAATATCTAGTCGTACAAGATAAATAGATTAAATCTCTGACCTTTCAAAATGTATAAATTATAAACCATGTTAAAAACCAAACTATAAAAATTAGATTGTTGAGCCAGGTGCATGTATTGGAAATTCTGAACCGGTAGACCTTCTGAAATTCGGCGAATACACTTTTTTGAAAACAACAACAACATCTGCGAAATGCTAAGCGGTCAGAACAAAGGAGCCGTCAGCGTCTTTATAATATAAGGAAGCCTGGATCACTGCACAATTATATGTATCATAACTCCCCAGTGGCGTATTTAAAGTTTTTCCGCCTATAGGCACTTTCCAATTCGCTGCCTTCCCCCCCTTCATCCTTCCTACAATTTAATTTTTAAATTAATTACTACATAGGTACAATAAAATTCTGTCTTTTTTATAAGAAATCGAACCCGCGTTGAATGCGCGTGTTTTGTTATCTATGTGCTCGTACTGTGTTGCGTATGTGTATAATATTAATATAGTTGTAGGTACATGTAGATAGATGATTAATACATTTTGAGCGAACAAAAATTAGTCGAGTTTGATTTCATCAAATGAAAAATACTTTTTATAATTAAAAAAAACAAATCGTTGAAATTTACCGCCCTCCAATGTTGCCGCTCTAGACCCGGGCATATAGGGCCTGTGCCTAAATACACCTCTGTAACTACCATAACCGCTAAGACCTGAGCACCTTCACGCCGCTCAACCTCGTGAACTCACACTAGTCACACACTAACACACACCAACACACACAATTGTACGTTAACGTAATTTTGCTTATTAAAAATAAACGATCATTTATATAATAACTTGGACTTTGTCTATCAAAATCGTCACATAATTCGTCACTGGAAAGGCCGCAAGCAACAGCTCCGTTAGTTTAAACATTAGAGCGAATCGGCCTGTTATGAAACTTGATGTTAAAAACATTATCCGTGTTTGAATGTGGGTGTTTTACGATAGTTCAATTTTGTAGCAATAGCAAGTTATGCGATTATATAAAGTGTAAATTAAAAATCGTCGTAACTCATTTAAAAACTAAGTTATCATCAAAAAAACCCACATACAAATAATGTTCTTACCATCAAGTTTCATAATGGGTCGATACACTTTAATTTTTAAACTAACGGAGCTAAACGTGATGTGCTGAGCGTAAATTTGCAGTTACGTTGTAAGACGGAGATAAAAAATATGTGTGTGGCGTCCTCTTAAGAAGACGTGATAACCCGCATGTGTTGTCTCCGTCTTACAAGTGCATTATATTATGGTAAATTTTACGTTCAGCAGAACACGTGTAGCTCCGTTAGCTTAAAAATATTAGAGTGAACTGACCTCTTATAAAATTTAAAGGTATCTAGACAACCTCATATGCTTTTTATTTTATATTAAATTTAAAGCGAGTTATGAGTATTTTAAAATTGTAAATTTTTTGAGCATCTTAAAAATACTCCATAACTTGCTTTGAAATTTAAATATAACAAAAAGTATATCAAAATATTTTATTAGTACTCGTATTATGAAAATGTGAAATGTCTTGTGTGGATTATAAATAATATTATTTATTACTAACATTACATCATTCAATAGTCCGCAGCTATAAATAAATAGTTTTGACTGTTGTGTATTTCGTATTTCAGTACTTCTCACTTATAGATTATCATTCGATTATTTATAATGTAAACATTAAATAATATAATAAACTAGTTCAAAGCAATGTTCGAAAGAATCGTTCGGTGATTAGTTATTAGTTATCAGTTATTAATCATTTTGATTATACGATTATTTTTCTTTGATTACTAATCATTCGAGTATTAATTCCCATTACTCATTACTATGAATATGACGTGTCAACACCGATAATTATTACGGATACCTAATTAAAATTTGCTTGTAGTTTTTATCGAATCCATTTGGATTTTTGATATGTCCAGCCGGATAAATTATCATGGATTTCCGATAAGGTTATTATAATCCGCTGAATTACCTCCCTTCCGCCAGTTCGACCGGATTGACGAAACACGCTTAAATTAGGAACGCTTAATTCTAGCGGCCGACCAATTAATTGCCGTTACAGTTGTATAATATTACGCGTATTATTCATCACGTCATAATCATTTAATAATATTGTTCTATCGTACCAAGTTTTCTGGCACGACGTTGTCGCTCGGCAGTTGCTACCACTGTACTTTGGCGAACGGAGTTCCGTACGGACGCATGCGCACTTTCGTTTCTGTGTCCCGCGAACAGCCAGCGCTAGCTAGTCGCAACTTTCGTCATTCTCGCAGATCTGTCAGTCATCCGACATTTTCGAATTTTCGGTTGACTGTTACTGACGTTCGTCGCACGTGGTTGCAAATTTTGTTTTTGCTTATTGCGCAGACGTTTTTTTAATCCAGTTTTACTCGCAACACTCAGGTATGATTGTTTTATTTATGTTATAGCATTATAATTATGTTGTTAATCTTATCTTGTTTGACTTCAACGTCCGAACGGCGGCCGTCGGGGAAGCACACATGTTGGAAAAAACGTGGTTTTAATTTTTTTCCAAATCATTTTGCGTGTGCTACACGCTTCGTGCGCTAATCGAATTTTGTATTTCCCACGTTATTTTTATTGTATAGAGCTATGTCTTGAAAGGTTTTGATGAGTATTTTTACATTTTATTTTTCGTCAAAATTCGTAGGAACGAAAAAAAACGTTACACCGAAGGTCAAATGTTATTTTAGTTGTTGTTTTGATTACTTAAAAATGTTTATAAGAAATATCACGTCTAATTTATTGTTGACAGGTTTTAAACTCTAATATTTCAATTTTTTTCAAGTACAAAAAATCTTGGTAACAATTTAAAAAGTATGAATAAACTTAAATGGTTAGATTGTACATTTTGAATTTTGAGGGACTGCAGTGTGCATTCATCTCTCCCAAGATATAACGTCTATGTAAATTAAAAATATAACTTTATAAATCATCTATAGTTTTTGACCATTTTAAAGTCCTACAGGATAATTATAGGTTATTTTAAAAATATATTGGTACATCATATTAATATTTTGTTTTTATATCATACAAATATTGGATAAAATAAAAAAGGAATGATATATGGACGGTGGTTGGAAAATGTATATTATTTACTTACATTAATAGAATATATATATTGGTATAATCTATCTTAACTAATTATTCTAAAAAAAAAAAAAAACATTGAAAAAAAATATTATATTTTGTTTGCAACTACCTATGACCCTCATATTCTCAAACCTATCACTGATCACTGAGTCTCTACCTCTCTACATACAATATAATAACACTTAAATGTATGTCTTTTAGTTACTTACAATATTTTTTATGGTAACCACTATTTATTTTTATATAAAATTGCATACATTCTGTCTAATGTTACTTCTATGTATACTATTGTATAAAATAATCTTATGAATACCTAAATAATGAATGTAAGATGAATTAACAATAATACCTTGTATAATTAATAGAATAATGTAATAATATTTACATACCTATAAAAAATCACCCTTTTTCAGGTATCAACATGTTATCATTCTTTTGTTTTCTGCGAGCATTAGCTGAATAAGGCTTTAATGGCCTTATTGTGTCAATATCAGTACAATTTTTGATAAGACTGCTAAATAAAAATTTAATATTGAATATAATCTTGTAAATTATTTCGTATTTTAATGCTTACCAAATAAGATAAAATATGTGTTTAGTACTCAAAATACAAAATATTTTTTTCCCTTTTTACTAATTTTCTAAAATTGTGTGAACGAGTTGATGTGGTGAAATGATTTTGCCAAAATCTCCTTGGTCTTCCCACCTTCCAATTGCTGGGTTTCCAGTCAACTGGTCTGAATTAATTTTAAAAATATGTATTTAAAGTACATTAATGTTTCAAACAAATTAATACATATAATATATCAAATTATCAATATAGATATTGGAATAACGTAATATATATCAATAAATTATTTTTTAACAACTTAAGTTTAAAGCAATTTAACTCTTCAAAAGAATTACAAAAAGTTCAAGTTTCATCAATTAGTATGTAACATATTAACAACTAATATTACACTGATAATTATTACTGTAAAGCATAACTTTTTTTGTTGTTTCTCAATTCTATCTATTTTTGTTGTCATATTTTTAATTTCTATTTGATGTTGGCAACAGAACATATAAGGGATTTAAGTACTTCTAAAAACAAACAAAACATTATTAATTAGATATTAACATATATAATCCAAAATGTATCCGCTCTATTTTATTTATTTTAGTTCTACCCATTACTATTATTACTACTCATTATTAATAAATTAATATAAATAAGTAACTATTAAAAATTACCATTTATAAAAATTTGTTTTGAATCATTAGTAACATTATTCTCATTCATATTTGAGTTGGTTAACTTTTAGTGTGCTGGATCCTTAAAAATAATTTGATAAGTACCTACAATAAATATTAAAAATAAATAAATTCTAATCTTACTAAGATAATGGCTATAATATTATAATAGTGTGTTTTAAATTATAATTACATTCACTTGTTCTATTGTCACTGATATTACATTTAAATAAGTCATCTTGTATTTTATTGTCTCAAGGTGTAGATGTTTCATTAACATATTTTATGTGCCATATTGTTATTTATTTTATAATTAAAATATAGATCACTATCAACTAGTCCTTAAATTTAAAAATTTAAAATTGAGTTTTAATTTAAATATTATACATCCATATTCATTTAAACATTACTAATTTGTTTCAGTATTTTTGATATGATCAAATGTTAATAACCTATATTTTAAAAATAAATATGTTATAGGTACATTTAGGTCTAATTATTTACTATTAATATAATATTAGACTATAATAGAAATAACAACACATAACTACAAAATATGGAAGGTGTACAAGGCTGCCCGCAGACATTTTTCTCCGGGGGGGGGGGGGGGCAGAGTAAAAATATTATACACTTAATATAAATTCTGTTTTTTATATCACATCATAAAAGAAATATTTATTATAATATAGTAAGTGTATAATATTATGTTGTTGTTATAAATAAGCCTGTATAGTAAAAAAAAAAAAAAAATAATAAATTCATGATTCATTGATCATTATTGTCAAATAAAAATTGAACACACTGTTTCCATGCAGAAAAGCATAATTGTATGTGAATTCAATGTTAGATAGTTGACTTTTTAAAATATCACTATGAATGTACATTAGTTAGTTATTACATTATACATATATTATAATTAAAGACAGGATTTTGCATAAAACACATGTTGCTATTTTCAACATCACATGCATGCAGTCAATGAGAGTCCACAAATCATTACTTGATTGATTAAATATCAAAATGATATTTTGCATTTTTTTGCATATCTGACATTAATGCATGTTCTTCATATTTTTTGCATATTTTAACAAAAACCGTACAAATATGCACCTAACAATCCCAAAAGGTATTGAGCAAAAAAAAACACAGATCATAGGTATGTTTATATAATATCAAACATTTTTTGTCTCAAGAATATTCGGACGCTTTAAATAGTTCCATAGGTTGGTTGTACCTAAACTAACCTTGAAACCTCTAATTTGTCCCTTGCAGACTCGTTAAAAATTTTAGAGCAAGTGGAAAACTCTATCATTGAACTTCCTAATAGTGCAAATAATGAAATAATTAAATTAAAATGTAAAAACATTTTGAATAAAAATTAAGGATTAATGGTTTTAAAAGAAATTTCGAAAATACTTCAAAGTAACACTGCTAATTTCAACGATTTATCTGTTCCAAATTATTCGCCGGATATACTAGCCAATCTTAAATATGCTCCAATCACCAGTGTTGATGTTGAATGCAGTTTTTCATACAACAAGTACATTCTTACAGTTCGCCGTCATAATTTCACAGAAATAAACATGGAACATACTTTGATAACTTATTGTTTTTCTAATTAACTTACTACCTTAAATTGTTCGTACATTTTTTCTATTTATATCATCAATGTACCTGCTATTAATTTTAATAAAATATTTTTTATAATACATATATCAATGCTTAAAAATTAAATTACAATAAAAAAATCACATTTTAGTAATATATTATACATATTACTTTTTGTTTATGAAAAATGTAATACAATTAATAAATAAATATCAAATGTAAAATGAAATTTTATTTTGCATGTTTTGCATTTTTTCCTTGCATAATTTGTCTTTTTTTAGTGCATGTTTGCATGCATATTTTACAATTTAAAATGCATATAAATCCGGTCTTTAATTATAATTCTACAAAAATCAGTTTCTAAAATCTACATTTCTAAGTACTGTAGGTACTCGCATATATATTGTATTACCTTTGCTATTTTTATTAATTCCTCACTTCAGTTTGTGTAGCGCATTATTTTGAAAAGCTGTTTTTTACACCTAGGTAGCCATTATTACTGTTCATATTATTATCTTCTATGGAAAATTTCAATAATTTGAAGTATTAAAATAAATTATTAAACTATTTTTAAACAAATAGATATTACTTTTATTTTATTCACATCATATTCAGGCGAAGAATTAAGGATTGATTGGTTCTTATCTATTACAATTGAAGATTTACAATTTTCCCCTCGTTTACCCAAACTTTCTACTAGAACTTTACTTTTCACATTTCAATCTTCTAATAAATTTTTTTTTTTATTAGAATTTTCTATATTCAACAGATCAGAAGTGTCCTTTGATTGTTAATTATAATATGCTTCATTTAAGTTAGCTAAGATATATTTTAAAATAAATAATACATAATTTAAATTGTAATGAATTCGTAAGAGAACTCTATACCAGCATTTGTTGTTTTTGTTTTATTAGTTCATAACATAACAAATTTTACGCTTCAGCAGATCATGTTTAGCTCCATTAGTTTAAAATTTAGAGTGAGAGTTGACCTCTTATAAAAATGAAAGGTAACATTATTATGGAGTGCTTCTCATAGGCTTTTTATTATATTTTGATTTTAAAGCTAGTTATGAGTATTTTAAAATTGTAAATTGTTTGTATAATACATATAATACATTGTATACTCATAACTCGCTTTAAAATAAAAATATTAAAAAGCCTATGAGAAACCCTCCATAATAATGTTACCTTTAATTTTTATGAGAGATCAATTCACTCTAAATTTTAGACTAAACGTGATCTACTGAGCGTAAAATTTGTTATGTGACGCACTAAGAAGATGGAGACATCACATGTGGTTGTAGTGTCCACATAACTTATATTTCTTGTTAATAGCCGTGCTTCATATTAATTAAACTCAATTGAGTTAAGTGCCTGAACAGCACTCAACTGCTAATTAAGAGCTTATTTTGAAATCTTTATTTGGCTATGTGCATAATTTATTTTAAAACCAAAAATTTGTACACATTCAATAGTATTTTCATTGTTAAAATAAACTAATTTTCCACATTATATAAATATTTAAATCAAATAAAATTAAATTTCAACCCATCAATTATTTAAATAAAATAAAATTAAATTTCAACCCATCAATTATTTAAATATATTATGGTTTATACTTACTACACAAATATGATATTAAAATTATTAATAATGTGTTTAGTACTAGTCAAAATAATGTACCTATCCCATTACAATTATATTGTAAGTATTATGTTATATTGTATTAATTTATATACTTAACACCATATGAATATTACATAAGTTAATTTATTTATATTCAGTAGTTGTATTATTTGTATTTTTTGTATGTGCAATATTATGTACAACTTCTATAATTTTCATTGCTATATTAACATTATAAATATTTTTAAAATACATTCATTTTGCAAAATATGCTGTATGTGGTGTATTTAGTATGTCCAGTCTTAAAAATAATAAATCTGAGATCTCTAATTAAAATGTAGTTACATTGTGTGTCAAGTGTGTATTCAAAATTTTTTATAATGGATGATCCATTAATATATTTTTGGTCTATTAGCACTATTGGTGTTTAACTTCTAAAAATAAGGTGTGTCCACAGGGGCTGCACCTTCACCCCCTTTAAATTTAAGGTATGTCTGTGGGACTGGTATAATCACAGATTTACGTTAGGATCTGTGATCGACAAATTGTAGGAACAGTTTCCGCTTGCGTCGTCACCATCTCGTAATAACAAATAAATAAATAAAGTTTAATAAGAAAATTATAATAATAACACATTATGTAGCACCAGTGCACCTCAGATATGTTTGCACTCGCCTCCATTTATCGTGACCGCTGTTACTAATTGACATATTATATTTATTATTTATATCTAATTTTATTTTAATTGTTTATCGACTGACATCCGTTATGTTATATAATTTAAAATGGGAACAATATTATTTTTAAATTCATCATAGACATAATAATGACGAATTTGAGAATACCAAAAATTGTTTAAAAGGTGGGAGGATTTAATTTAATTTAATTACCCCTTAACCCCTGGGTACGCACCAGGTTGCACCTCCTGTGTCAAAGGTCTAGATACACCTATGTCAGAAAATTTAATTAATTTATAGCTATATATTGTATAAATTAGAAAATACTTGATAATTTAAAGTTAACTACCTTACTAAAAATTAAAAATAAATATTTACTTATCAATTATTTATATAATATATACATCTATATCTATATCATAACATTTAACATACCATATTATGAAAATTAATTAATAAATGTATTATGTAGACCATGACTAAATATAAAAGGTATGTTTGCAACAATACATATTTGAATCTTGTTAGCCCATTTCCACTGTTTTCTATGTGTATGGTTCTTCGATTTTCATGCTTTAATATATGCGACCAATGATTGGCAGAAAATGTAATGCACAGGAAAATTGAGGATAGCTTAATTTCGTTTTGTTCATTCATTATCCATGTTTTACAACCATACATTGAATTCAACATTTTTTTTCTTCCAATCTCAATATTAGATTTTATTTATTTTTTGTATAAATACATTTTTCGGTATATCTATTTGTTGGATAATATTCTTGAATTTTAAATTTTATTTTTTATCCAACCTACAATATTACTACCTAAGTAGTAAGTACTAATAGTAAAATAATATAAGTTAATATAATGGCAATATAAATGTATAATAAAATATACCTACTGAGTAATAATATAGGCTGACAGAAACCATCTATGAGAATTGATTTGTGTATTATGGAATGTTTTATCATTGAATTCAAATTAAATTGTTAAGTGTTTTGTTGTTTATGTTGAGCCACTGTTTTTAATTATACTATCTTAAATTAATTATTATGTTATCATATATTAGACATATTATTTATGTATTCTAATTTCTGCTGTGTCTAGATGGCTGACCATCTAGATAGGTATGCCCGACCATTGTCAATAGCCTATGTATTCAAATTAATAGAAATACAGTTATATATTATTTTGGGCATAATTTAGTCTTCAATCACATTTTACTGATAATATGATCTATACATAATAAAGTATATTATAATTTGATATTGTGATATCAATTTGAAACTATTAATGTAAAAATAAACCATTGTATCAAAATTGTATTTGTATAACGTGTATAGTACAGTCATGCTACAAAACCTCAAGTTTTAATGTTTATAAATGCTTTAAAACAATTTTTTTTAACTACAAGAGACAAACATTATTATTTTATTTAAGCTATTTTTCTCTGAAAAACAATTTTCGCCAACATATAGGTATTTGAAAAAACTTGAAAAATCCAAAATTTAATTTCGTATAAAATGGTAATATTAATATTATATTACACTGAAATGTTTTATTAACTGGCATTATAATAATTAATAACAAAAACTTATATTATAACCAGTTTTCCATTTGTGAATCCAATTTCCACAATCGTGTCAAATAAAACAATTGCTTATGATTTTTAAACAAGAATAAGAAATTAGGGTATAAATTAGTTATAATAAATAATATATAAATGTATAAACTAATTATAAATTAGTCATGTATTTCTTTACATCCTACCTACACCAACACTGACAAAGATATTATTAATGTTTACAGTTATTTGCTGACCTGTTATCGCCACAATTTATCAAATGTTTAAAATATTAAACTACTCCATTGTGAGTTAGACAATTAATTAAATGTGGTTAATAATGATATGTGAAATTGTTTAACTTCTATAGGGAACATAAAATCATTCTAAACACTGAGACTGAATGTGGTGATACTGAAATTTAACCTTAAATATTTTTTGTGTTTTAGGTACATTAATTATGTCATTTATATTAGGTCTATTAGGGTAAAAACGCCTACAATAAATGCCTTTATAAATCTTGTTAAAAATTGTTTTTTGGCAATAAGCTTGAAATGTGATTCTCTATGTATGAAAAGTTTTTTTTTAGATTTTTTATCATTTTGTTTCAAGTTGAAATTACAAAATCACATAAATAATATTCCTAGTACCAAAATAATATTTAATAATTGTTGTATTCTATTGATATATATATATATATATATTATGAAAGTTGTTGACACTGGTCGGCCGTTTATATTCTTTATCTTACCAACTATTGTCAGTTGAGTGTACCTTATCTTACTGACCATGGTTAGGTGTTTGTTTAGACACGGTATATAATTATTATTTAACCAGTTACATTTATATTAACTTCCCATTTATGTTGTGAGGATCTCAAATAACAGCACCATACTTAACAATAGGACTAACAATAATTGCACAATAAAGCACCTTTTATGGTTTTTTAAAACTAAATATTTATATTCTTTTCAACCAGTCTTTGTAAATGATTTGTTTTCATAATAATATTTAAAAAAATCAAATACATAAATATACTAAATACAAATTTATGTGTACAGTAAGTTAAACAATGCGTCATCATAGTAGCTTATTGATTAAGCTCAGTTAAACAACATTCTATGATATTTTATACTTATGATAGTATAATATTAAAATTAAAACTTAATTTTAGAATTATCATTGCAAATGGAGCCCATAAGACCATCAAGGGGAAAAGCTCGTGGGCGTCCCCAAATTCCAACCAATCAACCTGGTGCACCGGGTTTATCAAATTTACCTCCTCAAGGAATAAGAGTACCTAGACCAACCATATCGCAGCCTATACCTTCACAAACACCAGTTACAGGTGCAATGCCACGTCCACCTCGTCCAATGCCACCACGACCTACTGGCGCACCACAGCAAAGAGCTCCTAGACCACTAGGTCCAAGACTGGGAATGTCTGGTGATAATGTACCAAGACCTGGGATGTCTAGTGATAATATATCAAGACCTGGGATGTCTGGTGATAAAATATCTAGACCTGAGATGTCTGGTGATAATAAAGGCATTAAACAAGACCCTATGGCAGGAGTAAGAATCTATTTAAAATTTCATTTTATTTACATATATTTATATGCAATTTTATTTTAAAGGTACAACAAGTTACAGAAAGCCTTAAAAATTTGGGCACAGGTAATGTATCTTTTATATAGTTTGTGCTAATTCCTCTTTCGCTGCTATGGACTTACTACCTTAAAACATACTATTACGTTCTTTTGTCCATAAAATAATATAGATCAAAAAATAACTAAAGAATTTAACAGTAAAAAAAAGTCTTTTAACATTTAAAATTTAATTTCTAGTGAATACCGATATTACACTACTTCTAATAATAGTATGTTGTAATTTGCTGAGTGTATTTAGGTCCCTGGTTATTGTGATAATTTTTAAATTCCAGCCAATGCTTAATTTTTAACTACTAATTAATGTGACTTAATAAAATAAAACTTATCATTTAAGAGTATGAAAAATATTTTAATTTATTCAGTTGCAAAAGATATTTCTGGAAAAAAAACTTAGCTGTAGAAATGTAAAATTAATAAATTCCAAATAACAACCAACTTGTGTCTCATAAATTTAAGGAGATGCACTAGTACCGTTAGGGCGTGGAGCAGTACGAGGGCGAAGACAGATTGATCTGGAACATTTTAGGACACCAAGACCTCAATCTTCATTAGGTGATATTGGAAAACAAGGTAAGGTTTTACTATAATTTCATTTTTTGTAATATCTTGAAAATAAATTATACATTTGTGAGAGAATCGTCAAGGATGTTAAGTTAAAACACATTTAAAATCAAAAGATGCATATTTTATTACTTAGATGTAAAGGATATAATATTACGCCAAAATGTCATTATTTCTCCACAACATTTTTGCCGCATTTTAAAACCAGGGCACTAGTATTCAAAAACATGTATCAAATTTGATTTCTTCTACCTATTTCCTGAACAAATATGTAAATACATAAAGCCCCAAGCCCTGGTTATGATTGTGTAGCCCACTCGTTTTTTCCCGCGAATAACAGTTTTTCTATATTATACATTTATAAGGCTGTGATAATACATGTGGGTGTAATTGTGGCCTTTTTTGAAATCAAAATGACGAATGTGTTTGACTAGCAACAATTTTTCACCGACTAAAAATTATTTTGACCTATCTAATACTTATTTCTAGACTTACTTCCTTTATTTATTTTTTTTATTTTGTAGGTATGTTATTTTTCCATATCAAAATTAATTTTTTTCATATTTAGTAACCATTTAAAAATAATAATGTACAAAAATATTAATATGTCATTGCATAGTAATAAATTTAAATAAAATAACGAAATGACCGAGTATTGTGCATTTGAAAAACATTTATATCTTGAAAAGTATAAGGTCAAATATTCCTTAAACAAAATCTGAGCCCTAGAATAGATTTTTATATACTTAGACCAATGATACTTATTTGTTAACTATTCATGAATTAATTCACTAGAATTACTTTAAATTTTCTTGTTGTGATATTGTAAAATAGTATAATAGATGATTGTAGTGTCTTGATTTTATTTAAATCTTATAAAGTAAAATTTAAAACAGTATTAATAGTATTTACATTGTGACTATGTTTTATGTATTTTAGGAACTTCCGGACAGCCGGTAAAATTGTTGGCAAATTATTTTCCTATTACTTCATATACAAATTGGTGTTTGTACCAATATCGGGTTGATTTCAATCCAGAAGAAGACAGAATTAGTTCTAAAAGAGGGTTATTAGCTCAGCATCGAGAACGTTTGGGAGGATACTTATTCGATGGAACAATGTTGTTCTCTGGAAGTCGATTTGATCCACCTGTAAGTTGTTGTATAAAGTCAATGACAAACCAAATATTTTTAATTAATAGGTTATTTTTTTCATGGTATTAGCTGATAAAATATCTAAAAGTATTCTGCCAAGTGTGTCTTATGACAAATTATATAAATGATTGCCACTAATTTATGTTTAAGGAATTGTTATCCCACTATCATAAATAGACTTGTAAAAGTTTAGTGTGTTTATCAAAGCATTTTAATGTTAAAAATCAATTTAAATATTTTGGCTTAGACTTTTGAACTTACATCTACACGTCGCCAGGATGATCAAATTGTAATAATTACTGTGAAATTCACAAATGTAATAGAAACCGGTGATTATGCCAACATTCAAGTTTTCAACTTACTCTTGCGTAATTGTCTTCGACATCTTAAACTAACATTGATTGGAAGAAACTTTTATGATCCAGATGCCAAAGTAAATAAGTAATTTTATAAGAATTTTATTCGTTATTTACTGACTCCTTGTAATTGCTTTTAGATTGATATGTCTCAACATAAGCTTCAGCTTTGGCCAGGTTATGAAACAACTATTGGAAGGTATGAAGATAATATTTTATTATGTGCTGAAATATCAACTAAAGTCATGCGCCAAGAGACAGTATTGGACTTTTTAAATCAGTGTGCTAATGATAGAAATCGAAATAAAGATTGGATGGTGAGTTTAATATGATTTTGTAGGATTACAATATAATTGTCTTAACAAATAATAAAATTATTGATGTTTTGAATTTTTTAGATAAACTTTAAAAGTGGTGTCGTTGGTACTACAGTTATGACAAAATACAATAATGAAACTTATAGGATTGATGACATAGATGAAAGTTCTGACCCTAATTCTGAATTTACTAAAAAAGATGGGTCTAAAATGACTTATGTACAATATTACAAAGAAGTACATTTTTATATAATTAATGTTTATTCTTTGAGACCTACATTACATATTGATTATTGTATTAGAAATGGAACATAACAATTCGTGGCGGCAGACAACCAATGTTGATTTCAAAAAATAAGAAATCTGTTAGACGATTTGGAGTTGAAGATACGTTGGTATACCTTGTTCCAGAACTTTGCATTATGACTGGGATAACTGATGCCATGAGGTACTTATATAAATTAGTATTTTGATTCTTAATATTTTAATTGATGTATATTATTATTTTGTTTAAAAATATAGAAATAATTTCACACTTATGAAAGATATGGCCATACATACTCGTGTGAATCCCAAAGAACGCATGGATAGATTAACTAATTTCGCAAATCGACTTCTTTCTACACCTGACGTAAATTGTTTTCATTATTTTATATCTATAACTATATCAATTCATATGATTAGTTTTTGTTTGAATTTTAAACTCTTTTTTTATCTTAGTCTGTTAACGAATTGAAAAGATGGAATCTGACATTAAGTAACAAGCTGGTTGAACTCACGGGTCGTACTTTACAACCAGAGCCAATCCAAAGTCGTTCTAAAGGCTATAATGGAGGCGAAGAAGCTGATTGGACAAAACATTTACGCTCTTTACCAATGTTTACTTCTGCCACTGTAAAGAATTGGACTATTCTAGCTCCTAAAGATTGTTGTAGAGAAGTAGAAGCATTTGCTCAAAATCTTGCAAAAGCAGCTCAAGGAATGACATTTTTACTACCCAAGCCTGTCATGTAATTAATTTTTTATTGCATTAATTTTTGAAATTTAATCAGTATAATTTTTAGAGTCCCCATGATTGATGGAAGATCAAATACGTTTTTGAATGATCTAGAAAAAGTAATTAATGAATCAAATCCATCATTGATTTTATGTGTAATTCCATCATCCCGTGGTGATATTTATAGTATGATTAAAAGAAAACTGTGCATTGATAGAGCTGGTAAATTTTTAATGCATATGATTTTGGTTGTATATAATTCAATGTATTATGAATATTTTCAGTACCATCACAAGTAGTACTTTTGAAAAATGTGCAAAAAAACAATTTATCTGTTTGCACGAAAATTGCTATTCAATTAAATTGTAAACTTGGAGGTGCTCCTTGGCTTGTTACTATCCCTAAAAAAGTAACTTTTATTGAATTTACAATTTTAATTTCAGTTTTAATATTTGTATTCATTAATTTTTTTAGGGGATGATGATAGTTGGTTTTGATGTGTGTCATGACAGTCAAAGAAAAAATGTATCATTTGGAGCCTTAGTATCAACTATGAACGATGCTCATACTAGTTACTTTAGTTGTGTGGAACCTCATGAAAGTGGAGAAGAGCTTTCTGTTCATTTTGCTACTGGCATAAGCAGTAAGTATCTGATTATTCTTCCAAATGTAACTATTTACCAGTTACTATCCGAACAAATACACTTAAAACTAAATAAGTTAACTACAGTCAAGTTTATATTTCACTTACGATGTAGAATTAGTGTACTACCTATCTAATTTTTAGATCTTCTTTTTAGTTGATTAAATATTTTAAATAATATTAAAATTTTGATTTGACTCTTACTACTCTTAGCTTTTGATCCTGAACTTACGACATGACCCTCAGAAATGGTATGCCCTGGGTAAATGCGTTATTTATTATTTAATTACTTTTGTACATTGAATACAATTATGCATTCTCGTTTGTGAGGTTGTGTAAGTTTCGTAGTTTTCTATGTCAGTAAAATTGTATGTAATATTTTAGGATTTAACTGCCAACCACTAAACTAAAAGAATCCATAACAGCCTATCTATTCGAAGAATTAGATATGTGTGAAATAATTATATTTATAAAGTCACTAATCGTAAAGTTTTGATTTAATTTGAGTTTATTTTTAAAATTGTATAGTTGTTTAATTTATTTGTTTTTCCTCCTGATTATAGTAGAATTGTTAAAATAATATTCAGAATTCTGTAAATGTTAAGCTATTATTACAGCGTAGGCACAAGCAAAATAGTTGTAAAAAATGTATTTTATTATTTTTTCAGAGGCATTGGCCAAGTATAGGACTAAAAATGGCGCATTACCTACTTCCATAATCGTATATAGAGATGGAGTTGGAGAAGGCCAAATATCTCATGTCCATAAGACAGAAGTTAGACTTTTGCAGGTAGGTTGTTAAAATTTTTTTAAACTGTATATATAGTTGATAAACTTTTATTTTTTTTTGTAGACTGCTTGTGAACAATTTTATGGTGCAAGTTCTGTCCCATTAGCATTCGTTATAGTCACGAAACGAATAAGTGCACGATTTTTTGCTCCTAGTAATAGAGGCCCTGAAAATCCAAGACCTGGTACAATTATTGATAGTGTTGTTACAGACCCAACTAAGTATGTTATACGTAAATTATTTAATCCAAATATGTACATTTTATTGAAATGGGTTTAAAATAACTTAATTTAATTGTAACATTGGTGTATTATAGTTATTGTTTTTATACTGTTTTTGTTCACTTACAGTTCGGCACTACTGTGTAGCAGTAGTAGAAAAACAACCAAAAAATAAAAGTTTAATGCTCAAATATTTTGTATTGCAGGTACGATTTCTTTTTGGTGTCACAACATGTAAGACAGGGAACAGTAACTCCTACACATTACCAAGTGATTGAAGATACATTGAGACTTCCTCCTGACATAATGCAAAGACTTACATTCAAGTTGACTCATATGTACTACAATTGGTCGGTTAGTTCACCTTTTTATGATCTACTATTCTTATAGCATATACCCATAAATGTTGTTTAAATTATTCTTAGGGTACGGTTCGGGTTCCTGCCCCATGTCAGTTGGCTCATAAGTTGGCATTTCTCACTGGACAGAGTCTCAGACGTTCGCCTAACATTGGATTGGATGAGTTGCTGTTTTTCCTTTAACATACTTTTTTTTCTTCTTATAATATTGTTTATTGTCATTCATTATGATTACTATATGTGATTATAATTTTTTTTTTTTGAAAAAATATTAAAATTTAATTCTGTCAATCTTTTTTCAAGGGTCTTATAAAAGAATATTTTATTTTCATTTTTAGTAAGTTACTTATTATTATTATTTTTTTTTTTTTTTGACTCATTCTATAATTCTTTTAAAAGTTTAAACAGTTATTTTATTAATTAATAATAATAAACCTTTTTTGTTCTCTTATGTATTGTGTAGCATTTTAATTATTTGTTTTTTTTTGCTTAAGATATTATTTTATTAACTTATTAAAAATATGTGCAATTTGTTTTTTCATGACAAAGATTTCCACTCAAATGTTACGTGTTGTTCAATCATGAATAACATTTTTTTAATTCTTACAGTCATTGATAAAATGATGGTGCTTTAAAGGATGTAAGTGCACTATTTGTTTTCTCTCTAGCCCATGCTCAACATAGATAAAACGCATTTGTGCAGAATCGTTTTTCCTGTATTTTTAAGTTAGCTCAGAGTAAAATCACCCATTATAAAAAAGAGAATGACATTTATTTTAAATTTTATTGTTATTTGATTTTGTATTCGACTTTCAAACTAAATTAACAAATTGTGTAAATTAAAAAATGTATTAATTGTTTTAAGACTATTTAGATTGTTGGTTATTCCTTCTAAAAAATTATTCTCCATCTTTTTTGTAATTAGTGATTTTACACTAAGATACTTAAACACATGGACCATGTTCTATAGCATATTTATTATATCTACCTTCTATATATCACTCATAATTTATTATTTCCATATTAATTACTTTCTAATATTCTTGGACTATCGATAGTAGGGAGGGAGGAAGCTTCATCTGAAGCAGAAACTTTTGAATTGTTTTTGCCATTTGTATCCTTGAGAAAATTATGTTAACTTAGTTATAACATCTCATTTTATTCAATGTTAAAATTCATTCATTAAATGAATTAACAAATTTTGTTCATTATAAAAAAAAAGAAATTATTACTTTTGTTTGAATGAGATTTGCTATATAAATAGTTTTATTATATTTTAAAGCTTGGGAAACTACAATATTGATAATTTTATTCATTGTTAGGAGTAAGCTTATAATTTTTTTTTATGATTTTAACAAATTTGATCAATATTTAGTAGTATCTAAAATAATACAGTGGAACCTCGATAACTTAAACATCAATTAAAAATCGAATTTTTGATAACTCAAATTTTTTTTCGCCCACTATTGATTCGAGTTATCGGGATGCCACTATATATTAATGAAATAGTGATTAGAGTTTATATTTATAGAAATAGAACAAGATAGAGTTCTAGAATAAATTAGGGTGGGTTTTGTTACTTTTATGTAACTTTTCAATACCGCCAGAAATTTTAATTTAAGCTTCAGACGTTTCATAAAAATTATCTATGATGAGTAAAAACAATAATTCTCATAAACATACAATAATCCAGACTTGTTGCTCTATAATATTATATTCAATTTATCATCGTTTATATAATAAAGTTACAATTTACTCGTCACTCAAATAAAATTGTAATGAAATTACTTTTTAAATAAATAAGTAACAACTTATGGTTTTCTCGTTAAAAAAAGCAAAATTTCTAAGTAATTTATTTTCATTCTACAAGCACTTCACTAGAAATATAGTATAGTAAAACAAACAAACTAAATAGGTATAATTAGAAAAAAACGTAAAAAAAGATACATATAAATATTAAACACAAATACAAAATACAGACTTACAGCTGCTGACTGATGAATGCAACTGTGTAAAAGAGTTTGTCATCAAAAACCAACCACTGGTCGTTGTATGTAGATTTAAATAAATTGAGATTACAAAAATAAAATAAAAAGTTTTTGGTATTATACCTACACGCATTCAATTGAATATCTACACTGCTCAACAGGTTTACCTAATTTCGTCATCTAGATTCAACTTTAGAATTTTTAAAAAATCCACATAATATAAAATTTGACGAACTTCAACTTAATTTTTTTGAGTGGTCAAGTATTGAAAATTTTTTGAAATGGAATTGATAGAATATCAGGGAAGTAATATTTGGAGAAATAAATTTATTGATTTGAATAATGAGCTGAACAATAATCATAGGTAGTGAAATTGGTTGGAATATTAAATCAGAAAATTTGATTCTTAATGAGTAGAAAAGTCTTCCAAATTCAATTGCATCTATATGAAAAAACTAACTTTTTTTATCGACAATGTTTGGAATGTTTGGATCTACTCATGCGTGTGACCATCGTTATTCTTCAATGAATTTTATTAAGTCAAGAAGTCAACTGTAAGGTGAAGCTTGTGTTCAACTATAATCAACCAGTTATTGATTCATTATAGCCAATAAAATGCAGCAACCAATTTCTCATTAAAAATGCATGTATAACAATTTTATATTTTAACATTTTAATATTTTTTATTTTAATAAATTAAATTTTATTACATACTTACGTTGTTACGTGTTACTTATACATTTTGTATTTAATATATTTAAATTGTTTGATAATGTAATATTTGACTTATTTTTTATCATTTAAACTATGGATGTATGAATTTTTAAGTATAAAAAAGGGTTATCAAACTAGTTGACACGCAGGAAAACAAAATTTTTATTTGACACATATAATACATTAAATTGTATACAAAAAGTTGGCTACTGACTTGAGGTTATTTGAGGTTTCATAAATCAGTAGGTAACCAATAATTTAACAGTTTATAATGATTCGTAACCACAAATATGGAATTATATCTTGCCTCAAGTAGGATACTTAAACAGTCAAAATCAATTTTCCATTTACGTTTAACGGAGTTGACTTCAGCATCCTAAACCTACAAATCACCATTTTCTGAATTTGAATTGGATAAAACATTTCCCCCGGCCCACTTGGTTTTAATTTTTGCGAGTGCGATATTTGAGCAGGAATGGTGGCAGGAATTGGCAAGAATGGAGCACTAAATATTGACGTTGGAAAAAGTTGAAAAATCGAAATGGGTGGGGAGGTGGGGTTGGGGAAATGTACGTTATTTTATTTGTATTACTGTAATTTTTAAGTTATTGTTTTATTAGGTAATAACACGATAAGGTGATCACGATAATCGATCTGATCGTAAACCAGTCAGATAATTTTCTCACTTTCAGTTACTCGGTCGAAAGTGAAGTTAGCTAAAAACTTAGCTAGAACCTACGTAGGTAGTCTAGTATGTGTGTAAGCACAGAATTAATCAATTTTTCATAATTTATTCTGTGATGTAATTATCATCCCGTGTTGCTTTTTTCGTAATTCGTAGAAGTTAAATAAATATTATGTCTATGTGCACACCAATGCAGAACAGTGGCGGTGCGTTTGAACATGATAATACGTCATCACTATATGAGCTAAATAAGATAGCCAGTTAGCCACCAACTATTTCACCAATAAAAAATGAACAAAGGATAGAAATGAAGAAACTGATGATCCAGATATGAACTTTCTAAAAAGCTTACTACCAGATATCAAAACATTAAATTCTAAAGTAAAAAAAAATTTGAATATTACATGATGAAATTAGTTAATGATGCTAATGAAAAAATGTAAATGAGTCAACAAAAACAAAACACAACATAACAAATGGCACAGTTTAAGTACAAAGTAAGTACAAACAATAAATTAGTTATTCTTATTTATATGATTATAAAAATTAAAAATATAAACATAATGTATCTATTATATTTAAATATAATTTTTTTTATTCACTATATTAGAATAAAATGTAGAAGTTAATAAAACTTAGTGTAACTTACCTGAGTGTAATTAACAGTAGCTTTACAACTGATATGGATAAACGAAAATTTGTGTCTTTTTTGTAATTTGGGCGAACCATGTCTGAAAGTATATTGAAAGATTCTTGCGACATACTGTTAACATTTTTTAATATAATAATATAATAATTTTTTAATATAACACGTGTTTTCATGCACATGCTGTAATTGGGCTTAATGCCCGTTTATAATTTAAATTTAAAAAAAAATTGCAGTTGACCATTTGGACCACAACATTGAAAAAAAAAATATTTATCTTATATCTTAAAAGATTTATAGTCATTTTATTTGTAATTTTTTCCCCTCAGGTATGAGATATATAGTTATATCTATCCACGGTTTCAAAAAATATATATGTATTTCACTATCTCACATTTCTTAATTTTTAGCGTTATTTGACACTCATGAATACGAGACAAAGAAAAATATCAGTATGAGAAATGTATTTCTACATTAAAATATTTTCTTCATTCACATAATATAAATATAAATAATCATATATTATTCTATAAATTATTTATAGAATAATAAATAATATGTTGTTAAAAAATAAATACATTAGTAGGTATAAATAAATAATTAAACTAATTTTAATTTTTATAACATTTTTTAATATAGGTAACAAAATAATGATGATGCTGTATCGCAGATAAAGAGAAAATATTAAACTTTTCACACTATCTCCAACATAAAAAATCCCGAATACGCCACACAACTACACAAGTTGCAAATAATTGCAATATTGCTATATGATATAATATAGTGTTTTTACAAAAATGTAGGTGGGACTAATAATATATAATAATATATTGTATTATTATGTACATAATTACCACAGCAATAACAATGATGAAATTAAAACACGAGACGCCGTGATTTCCAAAATTTTACTTATAAATATAAATTGTAATTATTCACACATGTAAATTGAAAGTGTAACACGAGGGATAGGTATAGGTACGACGTATCTTTAAGGTATATTTTATGATGAAGTAAAATTTTAAAATGTATACGTTCGTTAATTTAACTGCATAGTGTACATTATAAAGTATAGTTAACAAGGTGAATTATTTCGTATTTTAATGAATTGCAGTGATGGTAAAACCCAATCATCGGACACTAACCACAACATTTTTAGACGCAGGAAACTTGAAAAAATTAAAGAATAATCTAAAATCATCAGGCATCCGAAACAAGTAAGTTATGAAATATTATTTATAATGGCGGTAAATATCTTGTCATTTGTTTTAAGATTTTTGTATACTTACAATATTTATAGGTAGGTATTATAGGCATTAACCCAAAGGGTTCGATAGGACTATACAACTAAAAAAATCATAATTTTTTTTATTGTGTGAAAATATAGTGCTTAAAAAAAGAAAAATTTTAGTGGTATAAAAATGTTTGTCGGACAATTGCTTCGGTGTTTATTTATAAGTCGCGTAAAACGCGTGACGTCATAAACTCACACCGTCTGCCGGGCCGTATCTAAAATACACGCGTTGTAGTTATTTCGCTCGATTAAAATAACTATAGAGAAAAATTGATTTAAGGTATAACCTGGGTTGGGCAAGATATACAAAAATCAGTTGGTATCGAGATACTAGATACAAGATACTTTGCTTTGGAGTATCGCGATACTAGATACTCGATACTTGGCTTTGGAGTATCGCGATACTCAATACTTCATACATTTTAATAAAATTAGTCACTGGTTTTTAAAAAAAATATGTTTATTATTATGGGGATGACCTCCTTCGTTAAATATGGCAAATAAAATAATAAAAATTGACACTTAATTCAGTAATAATAAAACAAATCAATTACGACATAACTTAATCTCGTGGTCGTCAACGATGCTATAATAACCACAATACAATTACAGAACAATTAAATAATAATTATTATATCAATAATAATTCTACATTAAAAATTATACAAATACATAATAAAAATAATTTTAGTAATAACATAATATCCTAAATCCTAATATATAATAAATAATAGTTTATAATTTAATGATTTATCGGTACTGAAAAATAATTTCCAAGGGCAAGATACTTAAAAAGCAGTATCGATATACTAGATACGAGATACTTTGCTTTGAAGTATAACGATACAAGATACTCGATATTTCATATAATTGTATCGAGATACAAGATACAATTGTATCTAAGATACGTATCTTAGATATTTGTATCGAAGATACTGCCCAATCCTGGGTATAACTTACTAAAGTACATTTATAAAAAGATTATAAATATCTTTAGATGATAATAATATTATTATTTTTACAGTATTAAAATTTGTTACAGGATAGTTTATAGGAAAGATAAAAAAATAGGGAATAGAGTTGTTATTCCATCATGTGTGGTCAAAAAAATGCATGAACGTTATCCTGAGAAGAACGAATTATATGTTGGTTTTCAAAACGCGTAATTCGTGTAATCCATTAGACATTTAACATTATAATTAATAATATATTATATAAAAAAAATAATATAAAATATGTAAGTTGTTTTATTGTAGTATAAACCTACTATATACTTACCCGTATTCAATTTTATGAACCTACCTTATTTGAATTAGTACCTGGGTATATTTTATTGGGACGCTCACAAATTGCCTTCCATCTGACACTCGAATTGCCTCCCGAAAAAAAAGTAGTTGGAAAAGTAGTGACCATCTTGTACTAGAATCACCTACGATAGTTATAATAAATCGATTTAGGTATAACCTTACATATTAAATTAAACTGAGAAAATAATACATAAAATAAATATTTTGGTAGACTGTCAGGTGTAATAATAATAAATAATAATACGTAGGTATAATGAATAAGTTTACTATTTTCGAACTGGATTACACTTATTAGTTTTTAAATAAGCAGAACATATTTTTTTTGTACTCGTCCATCGCTTAACGTCATTGGCTAAAGTTGTTTGGAATCCAAACTTTAACCATCACAAATTAAAATTGTTTTGTCTTTTTTACTAATTACACTAATAACGTTAATTTTTATAACACTACGTGTAATTGTTATTTACGAAACTGACTGTGTTGAACGGTGATGACGGACTAATCTTTAACTGATAATCAGTGATCGACAAGATTGTTGCATTTGGCAAATTAATCTGCCTGGGAAATACTGTAAGTCTTAAAATAATATTTTTGAACATTATGGAAATCGATATAATCGATATCATCGATAGTAAAAACTATCGATAATCTAAGTATACTATGGGAGACAATTCGAGTAGACTGTTTGGGTATAATTAAATTGCCTCCGAAAACATCCGAAGGCAATTCGAGTGTAACCTTTTATTGTAAGGTTTGTTTTACATAATATTTATTTTAGTTCTTAAACTATAAATTATAATAACAAATGTTGTTTAAATTTTAATTAACAGTGTATAATATCATTTAATATAATATATTTTAATTTGTTGTCTTTCTTGTAAACTGTCCTGAAACACGTTTTAATACTGTAAAAATCATATGATCATCTAAACTTTAGATTTAGATTCTAAAGAAATGTATAACCTTTTTATAAATGTACTTTAGTAATTTATACCTTGTATAAATGTTTCTATATAGTTATTTTAATCGAGCGAAATAACTACAATGCGTATATTTTAGATACAGCCAGGCGGACGGGACTGTGTGATTTTATGACGTCACGCGTTTTACGCGACTTGAAGCAATTGTCCGACAAAAATTTTTCTTTTTTTAAGCACTTTATTTTCACACAATAAAAAAATTAGGATTTTTTTAGTTGTATAATATAGTCCTTTAAATATGCAATTAATACAATATATTATACAAACGCGCAGGCAATTGAGTCATTATCTACAGACGACCTACAGAATAATCAACGACCTGGAATCGGCGCAGGCAGAACACCGTTGGTATCCGAAATTCGTACGACCTGCACATAAGGAGTACGTGAATACCATCGAATTCGTCCGACTTGTTGCTGATATCGTCTCCAGGCACATTTTGAATGCCGTGTGTGGAGGCAGTGAGCGCTTGCCAAAATCTGACAATGATGGCATAGCCGAACAGCTGTTGAACGAGTTGTTGAGTTATAAAGGGGTCGCAGACGAAGGTACTTCGAACCATACTCACGGAAATCACATCCTTTCAGGTGTGGCGAACGCAGTGGCCGAGTTGTTAGTCTCGGCCAAAGAAACAGGCGGTTTGCCGGGGATCGTAAATGCTGCGAAGACGACTCTTAGTCCCGAAGCCGAAGCCGATCGTCGACGGCGTGGGGCCGCAGCGGCTGCATTGTTAGCATCCGGTAAACTCAACTACGACTATTGCAACACCATTAAGTCAAATCAACGGACACAGACATCACAGAATAAAAAGTATGAAATCCCAAAGTTTGTAATGCGAAAATTGAATTATAGACATACTGAAGCCACCGCTGAGGACGAAAAACGGACGTCACAGGACGGCGTGAAAAACAATACAAATTTCAGAGCGGTAATAAAAGCTCCGGTTCGTTCGAAATTAGATAAATCGGAAAATGGAAAGGAGCAGAGAACTGAAAGTACAAAAAACGTCACACTTAATGGCCGGCTCAAAAAAACGGTCGACTCTCGAACAGACCAAAAACGACCGACAAATGTAATTAGGACAAGCTATGTATCGAAAGTGGACGCTCGGAAAACAGTAGGTGAAGTCGTCAAATCCAGAAACAGCAGAAATATCCTTGCAATAAAGACGAGAAGTCGCATACCACGGAAAACGGCAATCGGTGAAAACGCCGTAAAAAATACGAAATTGATAAAACAGAGCAAAGTAGTAAGCAGTGTGGGTTCACAATTGCAGAAAAACATATTTAAGAACAAACGGGTGGAGGTGGATGAACCGGATAAAGCACGCAAAGCTCAGATCGAAAAAACGATTGGCTCTCTAACACACCAAAAACCACCAACAAACGGTATTAAGACAAAAATCGCGTCGAAAGTGAACGTCCAGAAAGGCGAAGACGTCAAGTCCGGAATAAATAAAATTGGTGACAACTTCGAAAATAACATGCGATCACAAAAACGGACCAGAGCAGTGATGAAAGACAACCGGAAAAAAATTGACGATTCGGTGCCCGCATTAACTACGGATAATAATCGGAAACCGGTAACGTCCGAAGCGCTGCTAAAAGAAGTTGTGAGAACGAGTGGAACTCGGAGGAAAATCGATCCGTCGACTACCGTTGGGGAAAATAACAAGCACAGAAAGTTGTTTGACAGCAAAAGAAACATCCTTGGTGCTAACGGTGTTGCGGAAAAATCAAAAACCACTGGGACAAGAAACATTAGCTCTATTGAGAAAAAATCAAACAACTTAAGGACCAGAAATGTCGTTGACAAACCTCGAATAGTCGAAAAGAGAGATGAAACAACAATTTTGAAAACGTCCGCTCGCAACGGGATAAAGGAACTGGTCGATACGGGGAGAATATTTTCGGTGGAAGAGATTATCGACAGCCCACGTAAATCTGAAGGTGTACGAGGCTATGGTGGCGGCGGTGGTAGCAAGAAGGTGGAATCATCGGAAACCCAGATCTCTCCGACGATTGACTACCACGACGATACTTCGTTAACGGCCACCCGAGACCGGATAAATGAACCGATTGATTCGAAGAAAATATTATCAGTTTCAGAGACTATCGACATTCTACGTATATCTGTAGACGTACGAGACGATGATGGCAATGAAACTGAACGTAATCGTATCAGTGAGTGGAACCAGTGTGAAACTGAAAATAAAACGATTAAGCCAACGGCCATGGACGAGGCTGGCAGTCGTCGTATCGATAACAGCTGTACGAACGACGATATATTATACAACCTACGTATGGCTCGTGTTGTGGGTAAATCAGAACAATCCCAAAATAAAGTGAGCTATGAGTCATATTATACATGATATAACTTCCTATTTTATCATTTAAAGGATACAACTATTCTGTTTATATATTTTATTGATCTTAAGCGCAGGAATTAGTGACACCGATCAATGCTTGCATGCTGAACACGTTTCGTGATCATGACTGAATAAAACCTCTGCAGCACTGTATATTTTTATATTTAATTCATAAACATTTTATTAGTAACTAATAATGTTCGCGCCAAGCTATTAGCGAATCGTGGTGTGCAATTCTGTGCGGCGACGACGACCGTCTCCTATCAGCCCATACACCTCTCGTTCCGTTAATTGTGAATTATTATAATTGTTATGTTTATTTAATATCTTTGTGTTGTTTAATGTAAGTTATCGGTCAGCCTGTTGCTTTATATACTTATTATATTATCTTTATTGAAAACTGTTGTGTACATTCTGCGGCCAAGGCCCTTATTATTATTACTATTATAATTTTTTTTTTTTTGATATCATTATAATTATTTACGTCGTATTGTTGAGCATCAACGTCCGTCCAGTCTGTCGTTTTTTTGTTTTTTTTTGTTGGTCCGCTATTACAGCAGCCTATAGTGAATTTTGTTGGTCCATTATTAAAGCTACCTATTAGTTATTAGTATTAGCTATTAGTATTCGTTATTAAAGCGAGTTTTTGTTTTTCTGTGAGTTCGCTAATAAAGCGATCACCTCAATTATTATTTTTATTGTGCACACGGTTGCATTATTATTTTATTACTATTTGTTATTCGTGTTTGAGATAGATAAATAAAGACATTACAACCGTAAGTCTATACTTATTTCTATTATTATTATTATTATTATCGCCACCACACCTGGCAACGTTTTGTTGTCAACGTCGGAGTTGTCGGTCGTGCCCGCATAAGTCCGCCAACAACGACCTTACGTTGTGTGAGAGGCCACCCAAGTCGTCCAGGTCATCGTCGGTCAATCATCAACATATGACTTCAGTAGATATAACGATAGTTCTAAGTACTGTCCCTGTTTTTTGTGAGCTCTGTGGTCATTTCACCAGATCGAATCGACCACAGAGACTCCTTCCCCATAATTAGCTTGGACCGTTCTAATTCCTTTGGTAGGCCTCTCCCGTCCTGGTCGTTGTTGTCGTCGTTCGTAGAATTGCCTACCCGTACAATTTCAGGCGAAGACATATATAGTTGCCTACCCACTCCAATAGTCGGCGTTAGTGGTGGCATTGTCCATATTTACAGACATACACTGTTCTCGGGTATCACCGAGTGGTCCTTCGGATCACATCTATTTTTAGGGCGCTTACATATAATAATATTTAAAATCATTATATATTTATATGAAATTTAAAGAAAATTTATGTCGTCTCAAGATTTCCTTAATCTTTAATACTGTCTATAGGAAAAAGATAATTATTTTCTTATAATTTTTAATATTTGATGCATAAATATTATTTTTAATCTTTAGAATAAGGTTGTTGGAACACTAGTTTTCGTACTTAGTAGTTACGTTTTTTAAATTTAAATCCTTTCCTCATTATCCTCAATAAATTATTCAATAAAATCGTTTAAAAAAAACCTAATGAATTCGGAATTTAATGAATAATTAAAAATTTTGATTTACTTGTTCTATTAGGAAACCTACCTATATCAAGCTATAAAAAAAGGAAGTAAATATGAAGTAACAGATCTTACCAAGGAGGAATATTGTAAACTGAAAAATATGTAAGACAGTATGTTAATTAAATATATTTATTTAATAAAAGTATGCTAATTAATTGGAAAGTAAGTAGCTCTAATTCAAAATATAATAATATTTATTGTTTATATTTAAATGGTACCTATATTGTTATATATTATTATACATATTAATATGGTCTTTGTAATGCAATATACCTATGACTATAGAATGAAAGAAATTCTCTTTTAACATGGTGTAAAAAAATTAAAAATACGCTTACATTTTTAATAAATTAGAAAAAAAAGCGGGTAAGTGGATGTCGTTCTTCAGTACTGTAGGTTACAAGTGGGTTACTGTAATCATTACAGCGTAATGAATGGTATTAAATTTGAATCCAATGATGTAATATCATTGTATTATTTGTATACGAAAAACAATTCTGAGTGCAGACGGTTTATCTGTCTAGGATATATTATTATTATTAATAATTATTAAAATATTTGACTTTTCGGTTAAAATTAGTTTTCGATAATATTGTAAAAATCGTGAAACTCATCTAAGCCAGATAATTCAGGCCATTCAGGGCTATGAATAGTATTATGTAATTAAATGGGCAGTACTCATAACTCTCTTCTTTTCCTCACAGAGGTAAAGTCACTTACATGAGGAAGAGTTAGGTTACTTCTGACTAATATTGATAAGAAAAATCCAAATTGTTTTGTGATGACAAATGGCTGTCAAGGTTAGCAATATTATATACATATTTAAAACATTTAAATATTTTAAACATGAGTCTGTTAGGATCAAACACACAAGGCTGAGCAAGTTAATGATATTTTTTAACTCAGTTAAGTTAAATTAAAATCTAAATCAAGTTAATCCAAAATGTTCTATCAATTGGACTAAGTTAAGAGTTTACCGACATTTAATATTAACTTTTTAACTCAAGTCAAGTTAGTTAAAAAAAAGTTTCTTGTTTTCATTTATAGGTAAAATTAAAATACTCAGTACCTAAAATTGTTCATGTCATTAGACCAAAGAACTATTATTGTTTTATGTGCTCCAAAAGGTAACACCACAAAGTTTGTTAGCATACTTATAAGTTATAACTTATAAAATGTGTACCAGCAATTTTTATTCCTACAATAGTTCACATAATTTAAAAATAAATGTATAATTTTTATAAATAAAAAAAATTCATTTGAAATTGTATTTATTGTTTTTCTGCAAACATTATAGTAAAATAAGTAAAATAAGTATTAATTGTTCATTATTTTCAATTTTATGATAGTAAAATAACATTACAAACTTTACTTTAAATTATACATTTAAATTGTATAAATATAATAAAATATATTTTATATAGCTAAAATCTAAAACTATCTTGTAAAGACAATAATTAAAAAGAAAAAAAAATGATAATACTTAACCAAATAAAAATACAATATTTAAAAGGTCCATAGAAAAAAAAAATTAAGATATTATATAGGTATTATTATAATTAGGGCTCGGAAGTTATAGGGAGTTAAAAAAGGCAAAATATGCACAAAAAAATTGTGAAATATGCATGAAAATATATTAAATATGCAAAAAAATGTACTACGTATATACAAAAAAATAAATATTTTTTATGTTTGGCTTGTATTTTGTGTTTGATGTATTGTAATTTTTCAATCTAAAAATATATACAGAATAAAAGTTGTTTGAAAAATTATATTAATTTATTTTTAATTCATTAAACATATTGATTATTGTAACCGTCATACCTGTATTGCAACCAGAACTTTTTTGATATTTTATATCTAGATTATTATCTCAAACGAACGACGGTTGTCTGTAAGTACATTTTTGTAGCGCGAAAAACTTCTTTCAACATCCGATGAAGTTATGGGTGATTATTTAAAGTGAGCCAAGTCATTCCCATTTAAGTTTTCTGGTAGTCCTTCCATTGACATTGCTTCACCAGTTAAAATGCTTGATATTTTGTTTCAATCATTAAAACCACAGTTTTTTTTCCAAAACATTTTTTAATTTTTCTTTGATTGCAGTGCCTGCCTCGTCAATAATGTGCTCTAACTTATTTTCGACGGATTTCACTGTCGCTATTGACTCATGTAACGGGTGTTTTTGTTTTTCGAGTTGTGTTATTGTTTTGCAATTCACTTTAACTTCACAGATCTTACAAAATAGAATAGTACCGTCTGTTGAAAAAAACATTGTCGCTGAATTCTAAAACTTTCTAGTTTGTGAAATTTTCGGCGTATTATAATTTTTTAAAACACTCAGGTAGATTTTACAGAGCATCACGGGCGAATTTATTACACGCGACAGTTCACACACGACTGACGGGGAAAATAAACTTGACGTACGTTACCCCAGCCCGCCCCCCCCACCAATTTGATTTTTGCAATTTTCTTCGCGCCAGCAATTAGTGCTTAATTCCTGCCGCAAACCCCGAAATTCCTGCTCAAAAACCGCACCCGTAAAAATTAAAAAACTATATGTGCGGCGGGGGAAACATTTCTCCACTTTTTTAATTCTTTTCTTTAAAATGTTAATTTATATATGGCGTTTCTGAGGAAATATATTATAAATTGTCATAGGACTTTAAATTATCGAATAAAATAGTGTTTGCAGTTAAAGCTTACAAATGATTATGAATTACAAGATAACTGCTGATTTTTTTTATAAAAAATTGTACTTCAAAATTATTATGCATTGGTAAATAGAAAAATGTTTATCTTACAATGTTATAAAAACTAAATCACCCCCCCCCCCCCCAAAAAAAAAAAAAAAAAAATTGAAAGGAACATAGTTTATCTAAATAACAAGTTTGGAAACCAAAATAATATGAGTTAATATGCTTTTAGCAGGGCTGATATTTTTTCTTTAGAATCTCTTTAGTCTGGTTAGCTTTAGCTTAAACCACTAGTACAGTAGTACCTATAATTTAGAAAATCTACTAGAATAATTTATTGAACAAATAAAGGAAGAGTTTAATTGCAACACCAGAAAGCAGTACATACCTACTGACAATTTTTATTACATTAATTATTACAATGTTAAAAATGTTGATTAGTAAAAAATAAAATTAAACTCCTATACTTTTTTAGTTTTATGACATAAGGAAATAATTTAGAAATTTAAATAAATTATTAATCATAATAAAAAAAAGTTAAAATATTTCAATATTCATGATATGTATTAAATAATAAATAGGTATGTATACTATATTTTACCTTTTATTTACCTCCTGTTGCTATTAAGTTTAATGTGTGGACTGCACAGCGCTGATGTGGAGGTAATGAGAAATTAAAAGTTTTCTCTATATTTACATTATTTAGTACATCAGAAATTTCAATTGATCTTGGAGTTTCTAGTTCATCAGATTTAGAATTTTCCTGTATACTATCACTAACACCATTATCATTTTTGATCACTCTAAAAAATATATTAAAATACACCATAGGTAATATAGTAATATTTGAAATCATGAAAATATGCAAATAAAAATATTGCAAATATGCAATAAATATTATAGTTAGTTAGTAACAACTTCACATTTTAATTATGTAGTTATACAATATACACTAAATATCTTTAATCGCCTAGGTATTATTAAACTCTACTATATAGAGGAAGCTGCATGCATGTGTTGTCTCTGTCTTAATAACGTACAACTTAGCAAATTGGCGTTCAGCAGAAACTGTGCAGTCTGGTTAGTTTTAATATAACAGTAAATTAATTGACCTATTATCAAGTTTTAAGGTAAGAAATTATTTATTACTTCTTGTTGGTCTTTTTATATTTTAATTATAAGCTTTTAAAAATGATCATTACTCGCTTAGGTCAATTTACTGTAATATGAAAACTAACTACATTACACAGTTTATGCTGAATACAAATTTGCCATGTTTTACATTAGTAAGACGAGATGTGAATGTGAACACATGTGAATGTAGCGTCCTCTTAACTATTAAGTTCTAACAAATACTATATAATTTAATAGTATCTGAAAGCTTTAAAAAAGTTTGCAGCATTGTCCGTAACTATGAGAGTAGATTTTTTATGAATTTTAAATGCACTAAGGATTTTATCAATATTATAGCTTCTGCAATATTATCATATGTATGTCAACCAATCATTCTTCTGCAAGCAAGTCCTTTAGAATTTTTTAGTAAAGTTTTAGGTTCAATCCAATGTACAGTGAAGCCTATGCATAATCTACAATAACAAAAATAATTAGTCAATGTAATATATGAAAAAAAAACATTTTGAATGAACAAACCTGTGAAATATACTCCAATAATCAGCTGTTAAGCACACATATTTTATATTTTCCAAGTCATTTATTAGTTGAAAAATCATTTGTTCATAAATGCATTGCACATTGCACATAAATGTTTTTCTTGAAAAAGGAACTTTATTACTGAAAATTTTAGTAATTTTACAGTATCTTAAAAATGTGGAGGGTGCTCTATAAAAGAAAAAGAAGACACAGTTTGCAGCATCAAATTTAGCTTGAGTTAATTTTTTCACAAATATTTTTCCAACTTCTTCTATCTTTAATTGTTGACTGCATTGATTTAAATTTATGTTTGACTTCTTCTTTGCACTGTTATTAAAATTATTCAAGTCATTAGGATGAAAAAGCTATATAAAAAGTAAAAACATTAAATATTTGGAGGATGTCATAGCAATGTTTGCTATTTGTTTTCTCTTTCTTTGACTCATTTGTAACATGGCGGGTTTGCATTTACTAGAACGCACCTTATGTTGTTAGCTCTAGTAAGGTAAATTGACCTATTAAAATCAAACATAAAGCTAAGAATATTATCTGTATTTGTATGTTGGCCTTTTTAAAATATTTAAAATTTAAAGCGATACATTATAAGTATTTTTTAAACTGTAATATTTAACTAAATTGTCAAACTTGGGCAAAAAAGTTATGCTATAGACTTACTTCATAGCGGTATCTAATAATTTAATTAAAGTGAAATAAATATTTTGTCGCTTGCTTAACAGTATTTAAAATCCTTTAGTAGTGACGGAGCATCAAATTATAAATGTAAGAATTAATTTTATGTTTAATATCTATCGTTTTGCTAACATCCAAAAACTTACACAATTACTCATTGAATAAGATATTTATATAAAAAATAATAACAAAATATGTTTGGATGTGTGTGAAAAGTACTACTCTATAAATAATAGTAATATCAATTATTCTAATCCTGAATAAATATCTGTAAATTACGGTTTACATTTTTAGTACAACTTGGGCAACTATTATTCAACCATTTAACCATTTTAATGTAATTTACAAATTATAAGACATCATTAACAAACAAGAAGGTTATTTAATATTGTATACATTATTATAATAAAAAATAAATAAAGATTGCTACGACTTACCACGAAACCGTGAAATTGTGGGAGTTATGGATCTGTATCACATAGCAAAATTAGGTGTTACAGATTACCTCCTATCCCACCAAGTGTGTTAGTAATTAATTTGTAAAATATTTAAGAGATCTGAGGACGGGATTTTTCTAACCGAAGGTTTTAGACAATATTTTGCAGATGTAGCGAGGAGATCAGCTACCTCGTTGCCTGAGATTCCAAAATGGCCTGGGACCCACAAAAATTCGATTATTATATATTATATATCAGTTGAATACAATTCGAAAGCGCAACTTTTCATTAAGAATAAGGGGAGATATGGCTGCAAAGATTGAGATAGAATTAATGTCGCTAAAAGCTGATTGGGAATCTGAGACTATCAAGCAATTTGTAATGTTTAAAGATTTTTATATACTCAAGAGCTGTTGTAATCGCAAAACTCAGCCGTAAAGGAACAAGTGACATGAGGTAATGTATCGGAATATTTGACCATCCTTTCAGTGATAAAGAATGAAAAGCCTGCAGAGTTGGTTGACACTGAGGCATCAAAATTAGATTTTATAAATTCATTGAAAATGTGATTAACTAAGAATGTAGACATATTGTTTCTTACAGTGTTTTATTTGCAGTCCTTATAAAGAAGTAATATGTGAATACGGGGAAGATATGTAAGAGCTTCAAAAGGGGTATCAAAACAATAAAATCGTTTTTGGGGTAAAATGACAGAAGAGGTGAAGTGATTAATAGAAAAGGTAATGGAAGTAAAAATTGAGAGTTTTGGGGACGTATCGCCAACGAGTAGCCAGAGATGAAAACATATTAAAGATTAAATTAGAGAAATTCGAAATATGCTTTAACAAAAACTTCCTGCAAGTCGGCGTGACCTAGTTTCTATAGGATGACAAACATATTCCATTTCCACAGTACGAAGGTAATAAGTTAACATTGCGTTCAGCTTGTTGTGATATGATCGGGACGCAGATGTTAACAGAAAAGAACCTTAATTGACTTAAGAGTGAATTATAGATTTGAATACTAATAAAAGTGACGAGGGGTTAGTACCCCACCAAGTGCCTACTAATGCTCTGAGAAAATTGGACCATTTAGAAATTATACATTTAAGATGTTTGAGATGAGGAACCCATCTAAGTTTTAAGTCAAAAATGAGTCCAAGATATATAATTTAATTGGATGGATTGATTACCTTGTTGTTGATGTGAACACGGAGTAAATCAAGCACTCTAGTAAATATCATTAATTGAGGGAGTGACTTCAAAAAACGCAGATGAAAGTTTATTGTTTAGCGAATCCAATATAGAATTTAAATGGAGAATAGAATAATTAAGAGATTTATTTACTGAGAAAATGACAATGTCGTCAATATAGAAAAGGCATAAATAATCGTGGGAGATAATCCTTTACTTATAGGGGCCATATAAACATTGAATAGAATAAGACAACTTTCTTGTGGCAGTCCCATATTTGATGAGCCAGCGTATTTTGCACTAGCTGGGGATGTGGAATGTAAAATCCGAACATGAAATAATTTATGTATGTAGTTACAGAAAACGTCGGAAACATTAAGATCCTGAAGACGAAATTTAAGTTGGAATATGGACGGAATCGTATGCACCTTTCACATAAATAAATGCAGCCGTAAGATACAATTGCAAAAAGTATCATAAATAGGACCAACAAGATTAGAAAGACATTCTATGGTGACAAGACCTCGTTGAAATCCTAACATGGGATGAGCCTCGGGTACTAATTTAATCAATTTTTCAGCATACGTTCTGTTAATTTGCAAAAACCCGATGATAGAGCGATTTGGTGTTACGCTAGATGTTTAGGATCAGTTTTAAGTATGGGGATTACATTGAAAAGTCTCCATGATTCAGGGACAATATTATTTAACCAAAGCCCAAAGGTCATTAAGTACTTTTAATAGAATGTCGAATGCTTTGATCGGAAGATGCTCAAACAGAAGTGGAGAGATGTTATCCAACCATAACTCCCCCCCCCCTTTCGAACACACACACACACACACACACGATTTGCATGAGTAAATAGCGAGAATCAATTCTTGGTGATTAAAAGTGGACAAAAAATGGGACAAAACGTAGCCAGATAACTGGTATCCGTTGGATTATGTATCGAGAGAAATTTCCACTTTGGAGGATACATATGATGGGGAAATCTTATTACAAAAATTCTCGATCCAATCCTGGTTGTTGGCCGTAGGAGGTGAATGGATGAATTTTTTCAATTTTTTCGCAGTCGCCCAAAACATAAACAGAGACGTAGTAGGATCTATTAGAACAACGTGATATGGCACACGAAATACATGTGCCGACCGTAAATGCAGTTTTAAGTCCGGTCGTTTATACTGAAGATGTCTGTTTATTTTCTTATATATATATATACAAATTTACAATTATGAGGGAGTCGGGCTAAGTGATAGATTATCACTTACGGACCCCATACAATAATAGGTATGTTTTTCTTTCAGCCTATATAATATTAATGGGAAGGGATCGAGTCTCGGCACGCCAAGTCCGCTTAGGCAAGTGGCGTTCGTTCGTGGTACTCGATCGGGAAAAGAATCGTGGCCTAAGCAGGCGCGATGGAGAGGTCGTGTTGGACTAAGTCGCCATGAAAAGGTCGATTTTTGATTGCCTCGTTAAGTAGCCGTCTAAAGATCAGCTGTTGATCAGCCCTCGGATGTGGGTCTTCAGTTTCTAGTCCATGGATTAATGACTTCCTTGGCCGGACGATCGTGAGCCTCGACCGGAAAAGCGTAGCCTATGTAGGCACACTAAGGAGTCAGCATAAGCCTTGCGGTACGTTATGAAATCATCATGAGAGCGCGGTGTTCTGAACTTTTAAAAATCAAAAAAATCGTGTCTTTACAGCAACGGTGCATAGCTTCCACCATGGGGGACTAGTAGAAAATGTATTTTTATTTATATGCTTTAGTGAAGTAGATTTTTTTTGTTGCACATAATTATACATTCATAAAGTTATTATAAATTTTTGAGCGGTGAGGACTCTTATGTGAACGATTCTAAGAGACTAGCGACCTGATAGGTAAATTGATACCAGTCTGTTGCATAGAAGTTGAATCTAGTAGGAGTATTATGGTTATTGCGTGAAGAATGAATATACGAAGATTTATTAGGTATGCTAATAAGAATAGGAAAATGGTCTCGCTTTCAAAGGGGTCTAACTACACGGACAAAGAGGAAGACAGGGATATATTAGACGAAGACACCGAGATGTCGACTATAGTATTGGGATACGGAGGATGATTGATTCTAGTAGCATTATCATTATTAAGTACGCAGATGTGATATCGGAGATCGCGGAGTAGATCAGATTGTCTCGAAAATCAGAAATGGAAGACCTCCAAACTGGATGATGGCCATTAAAATTTCCACCCATAATGGACGAACGACTAATGAGAGAATATATTAATGATAAGTTTCAGAAGAAAGGTTGGACGATGGAGGGATATATATTGACCATAAATCAAGACTTTTGTCGTTGATCGTGATCCCTAACCTATTGAATCGATAGAGTGATATTCAAACATGTACCTACTTAATATTATCGTTAGGAGTTTGAAATTAATGGATTGATGTGTGGTGATGGTAACCTCACCATATCCATCTAATCCATCTTGGCGGGTAACGTAGTTATTAGGAATAAATATGAGAGAGTTCGGGAAAAGCCATATTTTAAATAGAAGAGCGCATTGACTTTTCTGTCAACATAAAAGAAAAATTATTATGACGTGCTTTAAAACTACGACAGTTCCATAGTAAAATCAAAAACTTGTTCAAATGATCATTGATTTTTCTGCGATCCATTCTGTATGGAAGATAATTAATTAATAACATGAGACTCAATTATATTACTAAGAGAAGAAGTTGAAGAAAAATATGCTGTGTTATTAATTAATATATGAGTAAGCTAATTGAGATGATACAAGAGGCAAGAGATGATATCAAAAAGTACTTAGGTAAAGCATAAGTATACTAGGACTTATATATTTTATATAGGTACTATTTGGGGCGGGGAAATCCTTAGAGACAGGAGCTAGGCGAGAAAATTGTTTAGATGAAGGAATACAGTTATTTTTCTTAAGAGAAAAATTATGATTATGACTTTTTTTGTTTTTAACCTTACATGAGATTCTGCAATATTGGGAAAGTCTCATCTAAACTAACAATGTCGTTATTGCTCGATTGTTTTACATCATTATATTTAAGTCTAGCAACAACATAAGACAAATTAGAAGATTTATTAACAATATTATTTTTAATAATGAACACCGTATCCTTATAGGACACATTTTTCAGTGGCCATAATCATCTTTATGATTTTTTGATGAGACCATTCCGTACATTACCGACCAGTAGCTATATATATATGTCAGGGCTTTTACAGAGGAAAAAAGACGGGTCTCTTGGGTTGTCTCTTTAGTGGGGCAGTTGGAAAAAGAGCGATCGGGTAAGCCACAATATAAGCAGTTTGCTTTGCCACGACAAAATTCAGCAGTGTAATCATAACGGATACAATTTTGAAATATTACCGGAGATCGGATGCTGGGTGAAACATTAAATAGTACCTTATAAATTGAGACTTTTTCTGGGGGCTTTGGGGAGAGAAACTTCAACTTTACCATTTAGTTGGTGAGGCAGGATTTTACCATTTGTGCTGGTTGAGATGCAAGGGAGGCTGACCACTTGCACCGTTAAGTCTAAACCTTCCCAGAAATCTTTAGGAAATTAAATATCGAAATTTATTACCCCGAATGAATAACTAAGTGTAGACGGTATGTATGCTTGCAAACCCATACTAACTCTACCGATGATGAGCAGATATTGACGGAGATAGTAGAGTCGAACGCAACTTTTATCCTTACACCAATTGGATCAATACGCAAAATACCATTGAATTTATTTAAAAAAAATTTGCAACTTTCATAGGGTGTAGCTTTTCAATATTGTTTTTATCCAAAATTGCTTCTATTATAATAATATATGGACACCGGTAAATTTGTCAGAAAATTTACTTAAGTTAGAATCGTGACTTTATGAATTAAATTGTTCCGAGAAAGCGTGTGAAGGATTTGAATGGTTTGATATTATGTTGGTATTCATAGTAATATAGACGTACGTTGCACCAGGTATGTACCTGGTATTCCACGCCTGGAATAATTGGCCTATTAAAAAATGTTGACTTTTTATTTCATCAATAATTAGCACGCAATTAGCATGCACGACATTGGTGTCTCCGGAATAGTAAAAATCAACGGGCGGTGCTGGTGAAACATTTCGCCAACACCACTCGACTAAAAAAAGCAATTTTTTATATTTTTATATAACCTTCATTTAGCACGAATTTGTACAACTATCGCCGAAATTCGCACGATCGTCACATCCATGCCAAATCTCCAGTAATTTATTGTAATTCAAATTATAAAAAATCAAACTTAAATAAAAACCACAAGTGGAATATAAAATCTATATTTAATAAAAAAAAGTTACAATAATAGCAGAATTTTTCAGAAACCTCACAACAATGTTCAAATGGACTTACTGGACACTTGTTGGACCCCACTTTTTAAGTGAACCACCATATACATATTTTGTACTGCCAACTTCATACCTATAGCAATACATTTTTATTGAAACCGTTCAAAAACCTTCCAACAATGTTCAAAAGGACTTGTTGAACATTGTTGGAATTTGTTGCAGCCTACCCTCCTCCCACCATTTAGTTATTCAGTCATTAAAAAAAAATTTATAAATTCTCACCAAATTTTATTTAAAAAAATGAATTGATTAAATAATCAATATTTGATAAGAAATCAAAAATGTTGTAAAAAAACACTGTAATCATAAAAAATGAAGCTAAAAAAATAATATATTTAGTAAAAAATTTAAAGTGTTTTTTTAAAATATTTTTGATTCCTTATCAAATATTGATTTTTTATTGAATTAATATAATATCAAATACATTTTTTTATCAAATATAAATTTTTTTATTTAATATATATTTTTTTAGCATTTTTTATAAAAATAGAATATTTTTTATTCATCTTTAACTTTCAATATATACCTTATAAAAATTAACTGATTAAAAAATCAATATTTGATAAGAAATCAAAAATGTTGTAAAAAACTGTTATGAAAAAAAATGAAACTAAATAAAGAATTTAAAAAAAATATATTTAATTTTTTTATTGAATATTTTTTTTTTTAAATTTGCATTACACATCGGCTTGCAAATTGCAAAATTAGTCATGCAAATTTATGCTAATTGCGTGCTAATTATTGATGAAATAAGTTAAAAATGTTTAATGGGCGGTGCTGGTGCAACGTACGTGTAATATAGTCATTAGCGACTATCTATTTAATTATAATATCTATTTGCTAACTATCTACCATTCTAATTGCAGGAGTTATTGCATGAATTATCTATATCCATATCGACGGAGTGGAGGTCGGCTGAAATATTCGGAATGATATCCTACCCTTATTATTAATGTGTACCATATTAGAATCATTAAATTGAAATTGTGTACCTGGAGGTAGTTGAAGTTGAGAATTTTTGACGATAATGAGTTGAAAATTCGGCGAAATCGGTGTTGAAGGAGTACTATTCGACAACTTGTTATTTTTTTGGATTTTTGGAGGTTAACTTGAGTTTGAAATTTGGGATGTTAGGCTTATCGCCTGCTCCACCCGAAGTGGACGACAAGCGTTACACGACAGAGAATATACACAACTTAATTAGGTAGTGTTATCCTGAAAATACCGGTATAATTACTAATGTACAGATAGATAACGAAAACGATACTGTCACGCACAGAAGAACGCTACAACGGTTGAAACTGAATTGGTATTTAGGGGTATTCCTCTATAAAAGTAGTGAAAATGTCCCCGTTTCCGAAAAAATTTCCTCTTGTTAGAGTTGTCTGTTTAATGGACGTATCACTATAATTTCACTTATTAGCCTAATTCTTGAGAAAGGTTATATTCATTATCTAACATCACGTTATGAACCTTAGAAACAGAGCAAAAGACAAAATGTCATGTGGCCATGTTAATTATTATGGCGTTGGTTTTATTTATTTATTTATTTTAAGTGATTGCCATTGGTTATATCATATAGATTTTAATAGTAATAATAGGCATAATTTTAGACGTAAATCTCTAATCTCATAAGCTAACTACTGATACACTGTTTATAATCGAAAATGTGCGGATAGTTTTATTGTTATAGCCATTTATAGTTAGTCGTAAGTTTATCTCGAGACCTACCCAAGGTTTTTTTTTTATAGAAGCAATAAATCTAGGAATGTTGTCAATGACAAATGAGAGAGTTACCCAACAGTAGTGTAGACATGATTTCTGATAATAATTCATATAATGTATTTTCATAAATGAAAATAAGGGCTAATAATTCAGTTGATAGACCTTTTATTCTAGGAAACAAAAAAATTAAAAATAACAAAGGACAATTAAATGTTTAATCTGCAAGAGTATTTTTTAATTATAAGTATGTAAAACTATATTTTTAAAAGTGAATTTTTTTACATGAAAAAAAAATAAAAAAAAAACTTACAGCTATTAATACATAAGAACATATTAATTTATCCATAAACATAAACTGCAGCAATTTCAAACATTACAAATAATAAATTTGAAGTATATATTTGGTTGACTCACCATAATAACGATAGAAAATAATGACATTTTAAATAATGAATAATAACTGAAATCCTTTATTTTATGTTTATAGCTACTCTAATTTCAAAGTTCTAATTTTATTTTATCCAACATTTATGAATATAGATAAATCATAGGTTTATTTTCAAGTTCAGTAATTGCATTTAATACAGTTTATGGGTGTGCATATATTTTATATAGTAATTTTCTTTGAAATTAATTTAAGAAAAACCTCAATTCAAAATATGGCATCAAATCAAATAAAATTAATAAATAATTATTTTTTTGTATTTATTAATTAGTTGACAACAATCTCTAAGGATTTTCAAGACAATGTTTCATATAAAAAATATATAACAAACAAAATATCATGATTTTCCTTAAAATATAAATTTTAAAATTTGTACCAAATTCCTATTTAAATATTAAACTATCTCATACATAATGAATACTTACAAAATTAGACATAGATGGAGATTTAAATTTTATTATTTAATTTTTTGGATTTTTGAAAGTATCCATCTCATATATCAGATTTTTCTAGTCTTGATATTTATAAAGGTAATTCACTAGATTCCATAGCAACATTTTTAGAAGCCTTAGCTTTCTCTAATTTTTCAATTTGAGATTCCAAAATATTATTCTGTCGCTTTAGATTATCAATGTCTTGCTGGTGACTTAAATTTTTGCGCTTCATATATTGTATGTAATCAGCTGATTTTTGTAATATCTGTGCACGGCTAACAACTTTTACACCTCGTAGTGATGGAACTGAATCTCTAAGACTTGAAAAGCTGTCTTTGATATGGTCACGTCTTTTGCGTTCCAAAGCATTATGGTGAGCACGCCTTTCTGCAGTGTCCAGATCAATGTCACTATAATTACCACTCATCTTAAGTCTATATATTTTTTTTTAATCTAAATAAAAAAAATCCTAATTAATATGAAAATATTTAATGTATTAATGAACAGCATTTTGTAAAAAATCTATACTCAAAATGTTTATTTTATGAAGGGAAGGAAAAAATATTGCATCAAATAATCTCTAACAAAAAGAATACAATAAATTATTGTGTTATTCAACAACATAATAGTTAAAATCAAGAGAATGTAATATTACTTAATTTTGAGATCACAGTGGTGCCAAACTTGGAGTTCAAGCCTGATCACGACCAGACCAAATTTTTAGGGTTGGTGGTTATGGTATACGAGTAAAAAATTAATTAATCCTATAAATTATAAATTACTGACAATGTTTAATAATAATTATTATTTAAATTTTAAATAGGTACCTAAATTATATTGGAGAAAAAATGTGCAAATTAATGTTATTTTAACCAATGTAATACACTATTTAAATATAGTTAACAGAACATAGTATACAGGTGGGGATTTTTTGTTTGAACAAAATTATCTAAAGAAAAATAAATGGAATAATAAACTTAATTATAGAATAGACATATTATCTATGTATTTCATTGTCATACTATGCATGCAATAGTGTAATAAAACTATATACTATACTGACATACAACTAGACATACAGTGGCGGCGCGAATAGCTATTTTATGAGGCGGCCGCCTCATACAAAAGTGAGGGTGGGTATCCCAATGACTCCAGGACCTATAGGGCTAGTTTATAATTTACACTCACATAGTCACATAATCACATACCACAAAAATACTAGGGTAAATATTAGGTAATCTTCGTTACATTATCGAGATATGGATTTATTAGGTACTTTTGCCTCATGAAATAAAATAATTCACGCCGCCACTGTAGGGTGCCTTGCTATATTTAATTTATACAAGCAAATCAGGAAAACATTTATTTTAGAATACAGAAAATGTTAAACTGTAATTAATATGAAAATAGCATGTTGTCAATATAATTATCATTACAGGTATTCATTACAATTTGCCTACATCGTAATTCGTAATAACTTGTTTTTGTTGCATAGTTTACCATGTAATGGTTTATTTTAGTTGACTTCAAATTTTAAATGTCAATGTTGTTTAATTACCTAAAATCTAACATATCAATCTCTCTTAGTCTAATTGTGTGTCACTTATATAAACTGTTGCAGTAATTTATTATATCATTAGTTATGTACGAGATTATTAATGTATTGAGTTAATGTGAATTGTGAAGTGTTTCATACTTGTAAGCTATTTTAGTTGTTCATATTATGCATAATATTTTAAAATAGGTCCCTTTTCAAAAAAATGTTTTGGTGAAAGGGTGGTTATTAGTCTTAATATTATCAATATATGAGTACTTAACTGTCAAATATTATATTAGAAAAATAGTGAAAATTGCGAATACATTTTTTTTGCATGGTAGAAATCTATGGGTGGCCAATTAGAAATTCTGCCAAAATAGGCGTTTGAACTATGATTTTCTGCCTACTTCTGGACATATAGCGCCACTAGCAAAAAAAAAAAAAACTATTATAATTTTATACATTTTTCAAAACATATAAAAGATGAGTACTAACTAAAGGATATCATACAAAATCAGGGGTGTTTGGTCAATAACACAATATACAGCATGCCCCACAAATATCTTAATTTGTACCTTAGATTGAAATATGGTTTGCTTTAGTAGTTAGTGGGTACAAAAATAAACATTTTGCTAAATGTATTGATTTTACAATGATGTGTTTTTTTGTGTCTCTGTACAGCATAACTAGTCGAAATAATCATTCTATTTTAAACTTTGGGGGTGGTTTCTGATGTAAAAGTGAATATCCTTGGTGCATTATACAGGTCAAAAGTAAACATTTTCCAACAATTTTCAAAAAAATCTAGAAAACAAAAAAAAAAAAATGACAGAAAAACGGGAATTTTTATGCAATATCAGTTTTCGACCAACTCGATTTTTTTATATGGTTGTAAATGATGCGTACATTTTTTAAAGTTTATATTTTATTATTATAGTAGGTACCTATGTAATATTCTTAATTATATAATTCCTAATTATAAACTACCTACTAGATTCTTTCAATATATGTATGTTTGATAATATTTTTTTACAATAATAATAAAAAAAAAAAAAACATTAAATATCTACTTAAGTATAAATAAATAAATTTATTTAACATTAGGTTTCCTTGAGTTTTAAAAAATAATATCAATAGATGAAATATTAATATTTATGGCCGAGTTGTATGATATTTTGCTATATTTTTATAATCATAATTCATAATAAATTTAACAATAACACAAATTGGTCTGTGTGTGTGTGTTATTAGCCAGTATTATAATAGTGAGTGCAGCATTAGTCTTATAGTCGCTTATAGTCTTGTTTACCAACATTGTCTATAAAAAAAGTTACATAGGTGTATCTAAACTACAGATTAGGTTTAAAAAAATAAATTTTTTTTCAGTGGGGGGAGGGGAGAGAGGGCTAAAAATATGTTACCACAGTACAAGAAATACTGTGCCGTGTACAGTATAAAGTTCCACTTTCTCCCACCAAAAAAAAAAAAAAAAAAATTATGACGGTAATAATGAAATATTGTGCCACAGTAACGTATCAAGCTCACAGCATAATATTATGTGTCTTCCGACTGCCATTGGCATTAAAACACGCAAGTACAAAACGAAAGAAAAATGCATCAAATACTTACATCAGTATAATTTTCACAGACGAAGACTAGAAGTCGAAGGATACTTTTTGTGAAGTGAAAATCTTGTGGTGTATGCGGTTCACGTTTTTTGAAAACTGAAACGAAGAGAAATAATTGAATTTATTCGGCTTGTTACTTGTTAGTATATTATAAAAATATCAAATCAAATCGCATTTGATATTAATAAGCTATGTTCTTATCATAACATCGCCATACCACGATGTAAAGAAGGTGTATGGTGATAACATTTCGCTTGTCCGGGGGAAAAAAAGGCCTCTGTTTCGATGACAATATTGTTATTTAATATTTAAAATTTAAATACTGTCTACAGGAACACCACATGCTTCGAAGACCGGTTGTTTCAATGATGTCCATTATATTAACGTTTGTACATTAAATTTTAGTGAATAAATAAATAACTATTGTTTGAAAAATACCGGTGTGTGCCCATGTATATTTATTGTCTTATTGGTAATTATATCGATAGCTTATTTTGTTCATACCTATTGCATCAATTGAATCGACTTACCGATTTAACTTCGAATTTATTATTTAAATTAACTTATCGATAAACTTTATCGATTTATGAAATATTTTATTCAATTGCTTATTAGTCGACAATTAATAACTATATCAATATAAATTATAGAATATAACGATACAAATCACAGTAAAAGTAATCATTTCTGTACATCTACTTCTTGTCTAAAAAAAATTCAAAACTATTTATATTTACCTTTCAACTTTATTTATTACTAACTGATACAGTGCTATCCGTTGCCTGCTTATAATTCAAACTCTATATGACTCAAAATTTGTGTACAAACTTCATATAAACATTCATTATTTAATACCTGGTGTAGTGACGTTCAAAAATTCCTGTGAATTTAACCCATCTTAATCTTCATTAAAGATTTCTAACCCAGTCATAAACAACACAAATCTAAAATTATATTTAATCATTCTAATTATTTTTCCCCCAAATTTTTAGCTTGTATTGATAAACAATTTTTCAAAACAAAATTAGGTACGTAATAACCTATTGTTGATTTCTTATTCATCTAATTTAAACTAAATATTGTAAATAACCAATAGCAACCCTATAATGAACAAAAATATATCACTATTTATTGTTATTGTTATTTCTATTAATTCATGTATTTAATCTCAAATGTGTATTGAAAAAATTAAAGGCCACTTACTACTTAGGTATCAAGTTAAAATATACCTAATGTATTGATCCTATTGGTATACTGTAGCTTCCTGTTGGTATTTTTTTTTTTTTAATCTGTTACGTAGTTTCAGGGATTACTGTGAACAAAGTATTTTTCTTAGTTAGATTATATTTACATCTTATTCAAAACTTATCTAATATTTGAAGGTAGCTTCTCTTATGAATACTCAAATATGTTTAAAATATATAAAACTCTACAATAATAATAATAACCTAAATAAGTACCTAAATATAATGATAAACATGATTTTAGTCCTGAATTTGATTTTTGTTTTTATGAAGATGAATTCAAATATTTAAGAAGTTTCCGAGAAATTTATAGTATACATTTGGGTTTCAAAATTGGATTTTTACGTTTTGTAATCTTGTGTACTACTCCTCCTGGCACTTAAATTTCAAAATGTGTCTTTTATTTAGTTTTTAGTAATGTTATTATATATAATTATAACAGTTTTATACAAACAGGATAACTAATTTAACAATAAAATAGTAAGCCAGAAAAATACAAAAAAATTTAAAAACATCTGTTATCTTAAAAATTTTATGATAAAACCAGCTTCTAGGATAAAAAAGTGTCATTTCATCATCTTATTTAAAATGAAATGCACAAATATAATCCTTACGTTACATTTTTCAAAAATGTGCTCATGAAATCTTTCTTTCCCAAATGTTTAACAGTTAAATAGTTATTCTTAGATACCAATTTTATTAAATAATGATTACTAGTACAAAATGCATTAGTGTATGGTAGTGTATTATTTGTTATTTGTTAAGTGTTTTTACTTTATTTTTATTATTATGCACTTATCACTTATCATAAATGATAAATAGTTATTATAATACAATTTATAGTTTTTACCCAAGGTAAATATTAACCCTTATTGTTTTTACATATAAATATATATATATATTTGATTTTGTTTTATCTAGTCCAATTATTTTTTTCTTTTTACTGAGGATAAATTATATTGTGCCGAATTCAGTCAATTATGTATTTACTTTTTATTAATTAGTGAGTTTTTAAAAATTAAATATTTGTATTAAAATAATTTTGATTTACTATTGATTGCGTTATTGATCATAATTTATGATTTAGTTACGTAAATATATTCCCAAAAATATATTAAATTATTTGACCAAGGCTTGGTAAGTATAGTCTTAACTCATTCACTTAAGTTAATATAGAAATATATAAGTTAAATTTAAAATTTATAATTTCAAGTTTATTTTTTATTTAACTTGTAAAAATGAGAAATGGATTAGAAAAAAGTAACTTAATTTAGCTAAAAATCAATTACTTTATTTTCATATAACATTTAGAATTATAACTTTTTTTAAGCTGAATGTAAAGCATAGTAATATAAAATATTTTAAGGTCTTATAATTAAAAAAAAAAAAAAATTAGATTATTATTAAAATGAATTGCTGCAAGTACTTTAATGTTTTAATTAATGATGAATTCAAACAAAATAATTTTTATTACCTAATAGTTAACAACTTTTTGTTACTTAAGTGAAGAATTTATTGAAATTTCTATTTAAAACTTTTTTAAATTCAGTTTAAGTTTAAATAATCAGTTCAAATTCAATTGTTATTGTATTTTATTCAAATTAAACTTTGAATACATTTTCAGTTATAAGAGTAATTTTTTTAATCAATGGCTAAACTTTGTACAGAATATTTTTTAGATTTATACTATGTCTCTAAAATACATAATTTTTTTGGGCCGACAAAAATTATATTTACGAGTATTTACCTGAAGCATTCATACAACATTGCTGTTTTATTATAGACTACACTGAAATTAAGGCTCACCAGATTTTAGGCCACGTGTGCAGTAATTTAAGATAACGCCACCAGCCTCACTTCCTCTGGATGATTCCCAAGTGAACACAGCGAATACCGATGTTAGAGAATATCTATAAGTTAGGTTTGAAATTACACATGTATATATTAGGATGACATAATATATAGTTATTCGGGGATACAATAGATATTAGATGATGACCTGGAATTCGGGTCCTTGCTTTGTCGTGAGCTGATCTGCCGTTTCAATGCTGAGCTGCTGGTGTGGCTGATATGCCACGTCCTGAGTACCAAAAAGGACAAGAAGGTGATGAAAACGGATCAAGAACGCAAGGCGTAACGTTTGATATGAATTGCCAAGACTTTTAACAAGTGTGTAATTAACGTGGTTTATGAATTACATTGAGAATTGAGGTTATTGACAATACGAACAACAGTCGACATCAACAAAACCGGGAAAAAGAATAATGACCACAGGGTGATGTGCGCAGGGACGCACACAACAGTCGTACCGGCGGCCTAACACTTAATAGTCTTGCCAACAACCAGCAGTGCTGGTAATATCACACGCTACAGTGACAGCGGGGTGTGTGTAGACACTGCGTGTATTGGCCAAATTGGGTGATCGTGGCCTTGAACCTTGAACACGGTCTCTACTCTTTAGGAAAGTGTGACATACGCTATCAAACATGGATGACTACGAATTGGTTCCCGGGTTGTATACAGGTAACGTATGAATTGGTTTCCGCAAGCTTTCATGATAATATACATTATACAACCTTGTTAAATTAACTTTTCAAATTATTATATGACTGTCTAGAATTCAAATAATTTCGAATAGTTCAAACACTATCTGAATACCTAGGTATGGTTAAAAATATCGCTCAGTATAATATATTAATATATACATAATATACGCTACATACGTATTTGTCAATAATAATAATTGTGCTTGAAATAAATAAGTTATAATAATGTAAATAATTATTATACTTATTATTACCCACCCACCCACCCACCTGACCCACCCAAAAATAGTTCTGGGGAATTTTCCCCAGTTCATACCCGTGTTCGGCGCCACATTATGTAATAATAAGTCATAAAAGGTAAATAATATTAGAAAAAAATTGGTGTGGTAAGAATTTACAACGCACACTTTTAACGAACTGTAAATTTGATATTTGGCCCTCTTTCAATTTTTTAATATTTTCATCAATAAACTTTTCCTTTTCAGAAATTGTTTTTGACTTTAATTTAAGTGAGCTTCTTTGCTTTATATATGTTTCGCATCGTACCGCTTTTAATTGTTCAGTCAATAAAAAAATATTTGGGTAGGCAGAATAAAATCTAGAATTCAGTTTTCAATGAAACAATTTATTGTATCTGTGCTAAATCGGGTTCACCGATGATAACTGGTAACCATCGACTACGTCTTTTATCATGAACATAATATAGAATTTGGCGTTTAACGGGCAATTAAGTGCACGGATCAACCAGTTTCTATATAACGTAAATCTTTCCTACATATTTTAATAGTTATTCTGCTATTCGAGGTGGAGACGAATCTGTTCAAAGATCATCAACATCGGTACAGCCATTCTTGAGTTATAAATGGTATAACTAATCCGACTTAGGGTTATATATGCATAAAATATATATACAAGACTCGTTTACTAAAAGGTGGTTGTACTAACATTGTATGTGATGACTGCAGACAGGTGGAAGCAACGCGAAAACTTTAATGACATCGACAATATAGGTTTCTAAGTTTCTCAAAAATAATATTACATAATATTTTAAGTTTCACGATTCGGTATCCCTAACTAGGTTACTGCGGTTTATAGTTGCGTCTTTACCAGATTTAACTTACGGTCAGATTTTATGTGAGCGTCCAAAAACTTATTCCCAAATTTACAGCTCATGGTTGTCATTTATTATCATGGTATACTATTTTGTGCACCACAGTGCTTAATAATAGATCACAACTAACCCATAAAAAAGTATAAAGTAATATAACTAAATGAGTGTTAAGTGCGCATAATTAAAAATTGAACGTCAATAGCAAAAACTATAATGAGGAAAATGTTTCAACATATCAAATTTATTCTGGACACGATATACATAAATACATATGTACCATACATGGTAAGAACATTTCTCATGTTACGTTTAAAGTTGTTGGTTGTTGTCTTTCGCTGGTGGCTTACTAACCACGGCCAAGTAACAGAACGCTCCACACTTAGGTACAGGTTGTGCAGCCAAAAAGGCACCGCCGTCAGGGGATTGTCTGTACAACATGGGCTTTTCAGTCTCTTCACTGGATAAATCACACTCCCAGGCACCAGCGCCTTTCTTTCCGTCCTTGCCACTAGCGCTAGGCGAGCTGCCCGTCAACAGGTATGTCAGATTGCTGAGCGGCAACGACGGCGGATATTGGTTGAACGGTGCTGGGATCTCACCCTCCTGGACAGCTGTCACCAAGTGGAACATGAAATCATTTCGGAGTTTCATCTCAGCGACTGTTTTATTGCTCGCCAACAGTTTGTGCACCCATCGGTTTACGTTGTGTTTTTCTGTAATGAAAAAACAGTTATTATGAAGGAATGGTAAATGGTGATATATATTACATAGCAACTACATACTTCAGTATGCAAAAGAAGTGGCATCATCGTACAATAAATCATGGTTATATACATAGGTGTTATAGCTTGACGAAATAGTAAATACAAAAAAATGAATAAAGATATTAAACTGAGACGGTGGAAGTGTTTGTGTTCCGGATGGTAACATTTTTAAAATCTACTAAAATGGACATTTTATGTCCTATACGATGCAGAGGCAAAGAGGGATCCATATAACGTAAGGGACTCCATATATTAAAATTGTTTTTATTATCATGTTTGTATTATTATGATTCCATGACATTTCACCATATATTTTTTATGCCCTTGTTATAATTTATATTATTCCTTTTTTGTTGGTGAAACCTCAAACAATTATTTTATTTAAATAACAACCCCTTTAGCTTCTCAAAATTAGATTTTTTTTGAAGGCGCAATGGTATTATTCGTCTATAAAGACCAAGAGTAACATTTCGTAGTTCATACCTATCTTTGTCCAAACTAAATTATAACTATAGTCTATAGTAGCTTACCTATGACAAATACTTATTATCAATTGTCAAATTAATTCCCCCCCCCCCCACTGGGCCCACTGTCATACCCGCTCACAGATATTTAGCGACGCTTAGCCATATCCTAGCTGATTTGCACGCATTCAGGGATAAAGAAAATAGCTATTGTATTTTTTCACATGCGGGCAACGCAATGAGTGAGAACAGTATGATTGGAATGAAATCGCGAGGTACTCGCCCGCACTAGCTAGGACATTATCTTAAGAAAATATTCTTTTATGTTACCATAAGAGGTACTGATAAAACAAAAACATTTTTCGTGCTAATAAGTATCTACCTAAACTTACTATTTTGATATAGCCTCAAGCTCAACTATACTCTATTCCAAATAAGTCAGGAAAAACGATAACGCGTCCGGTTTCGCGCAGGTGTGTCACGTGATATACCATATGTATATGTGTCGTCGACGAGTGCCGATAACTATAGCCAGTTATAGCGGACCTGCTTGTACGATTTTTTACAGACTTATTTGGGATAGTGTAAAGTCATATAACAATAATTTATTCTGTGGTCAATAGTCGTACTATCAAGTAAACTTTAAACGTTTTCATAATAAATTACAATATTATATTTCATAACTTATAAGGTTCATCATCGTATTCCGTATGCATATTGTTAATCTTAATTTCTGAGGAACTAACTTACTAATTTGGTGTCAATACAAAGAAAATTGTTTAAAAAAAAAGGTATTTTAATATTGCGATATTATTAATTAGTTGCATTAATGTTAAATAAGTTATCCCTGAAATATTTAATTTTGACGCGCAAATCGTTATTATTCATTTTTCATATTTACTAAGCTTTTGTAACTAAAATTAAAATGTGTGTTTTCTTCCGATCTGTATTTGATAACTATACCTCAAACTACATCCCCACTCAACATTAATGAAAATATATTTTGTGATTTTGGTGACATAGACATTGGCGTCACTGAGTCCTCCTCATGATGTAATAAATTTTACAATTAAATTTTAAAATATTGTTCGTGTAATAAGTTCAAAAAATATTATAATTTTTTTAAGGACGTCCTTAAGTTCTTCACAATTTTTGCGTACTGTCACTGATACCGAATACGGTAATTTAACCAATATTGCCCTATTTATAGCTAATTTATTTTTATACATATACACAATAGTTATGAACTTATAACTTAACCCTATAGGTTGTGTGGCTTCAAGATCCTAGCGTATGAATTTTTGGGCGGTCATAGTTTCCGACAAAAAACTCGATTTTCGTTTCCACCAATCATCGTTTCCGTCAAAACGAAAAAGGTTAGTTTTTCATTTCCGCCAAATCTATTTCTACCTATATTATTGAGCTGAAGTTTGAGAATCCCTGGTCTATCTGTAGTTATTTTTCAACTGCTATTGTAAAAATATGTTAGGAGCCGTGTATTTAATTTTCAAATCTTAGATATAAAAGGAAAATGTTTTATGAATTTTTAACATCAAATAATTTACGAATTTTCGTGATTTTTACGTATATTGTCAAAATTCAAACTTTGAATGCTTATAAAAAAAAATTGTGACTATATATTTCTTTTATTTTTCAATTGCTATTGTAAAAATATGTTAGGTGCCCAATAAATTCGTAAAAATACTATTCGTCATTTTTTTTACAAAATGTTAACATTCACCAAAAACAGATAGTGCATATCAAAATTTACCAGTGAATGTCTACATCTAAGAAGAAATTTCGGTGAATGTCAACATTCACCAAATGTCGACGCTCGCCTTAACATATATATATATTGTATTCACCCTGTGCTGTTTTCAAATTCTGCATCGACGTCTTCAACAGAAACAAATTGTAGTTCATGTCGTAATTAAGTTCAGCTGAGTCTCCTAATTTCTTTGCCATTTTATATGATATTATTTAATGAGTTTTTAAAGATGTGTTAAATTTTTAAAAATTAGCTATGAATGAATGGATTTTAAAAATGTCTTTTCTACTAGACTGCTGTCAAACTAAGATGTTTGTTAAGCACTGTTACCTGGCAATTACAACTAGACTTATAGTTTTAAATTGTTTATAATGAAAGTTTGTTTATAACAATATAGCCAATTAAAACAATATTTAGTTATCTATATAAATATATATCTTGTGTCTCGGTCTTCTCAGGCTTTTCCAACTTACACAGTAAGAAAACGGTAATACATTGGTGTTCCTCGTTCTGTTTCCTGTGATATATAATTCAGGATCAAAGGAACGGATTATTTGACACTTGAGAGTAGTTTTGTCTTGACAATTCGTAGGCTAATATCTGGTAGCATCTTACCATTGTTGAACGTTGAGCGAGAAGATTAGAGACTTCATCATTTGTTGGAAAGATCATTTTTAAGGATTTTAAGAATATTTTCAATTTTTAGTGATTAAGAGGTTTGAATAGTAAGAATAATTTCCATTAAGTCACTTTTGGAAGAAGATGCAATAGAAACAGGCTGCTGTCGAGCAGACATAATCTGGCTTCGAGTGTGGAGCTTCAAAGTAGAAGAAGAAATGACAGTCTTGGTATCTGGAAGTTCTGTATTTTTATTTTTATTTGCTGTTATGTTAGTAATTTTCCAACAAACTAACCAGTAAAGTCTTTTGGAAAAACATAAGGATAGTAGATAATATGCCAGAAGCCGCAAAACGACAACTGTTAAAAGATTCCCGAATGATTGATATTGAACCTTTTATGACTATTGTTTTTAATGGGTTACTTAACTCTACTCAACTATTCACTTCGCCATCTCGTGATGTAAGTGAATTAACTGTCAATCATAGTCCGCTGAAAAAATTATCTTACAAATTATATCGTAGAATAGCTTTTTAACTCAGTTAATGACAATAATATAACAAAGTTCTGAGCAGTCAGGTTTATTTTTAAGTCGTTAGATGCTTTCAGTGGAGTAGTTAGGATTGTGAAATGAAAATTGAGGGTTAAACACCCCTTTCCACTATACCACTAGATGCATTGATTCAGATCCTGAACGAATATTCTTCTAGGATACTCCTGTTGAAATAGTCAAATCGTTTTTGATGAATGTTTCTTGCTACAATTAGTATGCACAGAAATTTTTGTTGCTTTCTCTGGAAAAGCAACTATTTTGTTGAATGGTGGAAAGGAAGCTCCTCCTGCTTTTTCCCCACTGAACTAAATACATGGAACGCGTATTATGTATAATTCTCATACATGTAAAACGGTCCTATATGCGAGCCGCCATTTGCATTCCGTTTTGATTTTTCACATTAATTGTAACCAACTTCAACTATTGATAAAAACAGTATATTCTGGTTTCGGAGATAACATATAATTTGTATAAAATCATAATAAATAATTAACAACTATTATTCATTTTATTTTATTTTAAACTTGTTTTAATTCTTAATTTATTATTCTCATGATTTACTACCCAAGTCTTTATGATTACTTACCTATTACTAGGGCTAGGATTTATATGCATTTGCATGTTTTTTTCCTTTAGTCCAAATTGATTGGTTGTCAGATTTGTTCACGATTTGGCTTATTCTCGTTTAAATCGGACCAATTTTTTTTTGCATATTTTGGACATAATGCATATAATTGCATATTCATAATTTTTTTTAGAATTTGATATTTTTTAACTAACATTTTTAAATTTTTATAAGTTATTGTTAATTTTAAATGGTAATTCACGAAACCGACAGTTTTTGGTTTATCCGTTGAATTTTTGTAAATATATAGCATAAATACTACCTATTTTATCTTAGGTCAGATAATATCCGTTTGATACCTTATCGTTGGTCGGACGACCGGTAGAATTACTTACACATTGTTATACAGTGAGATAGCACAGAAAAATTGTATTAGTACGTCGTTTGTTGCGTAAATGTGCGGACGTTTATACTTAATAATTTGAATGGTTTTAATAACAGTGTCCAGTATGCCGAAAGTTCTAAGTGAAAGTGCCAAGTAACGTCTAATAAAACTAATATTACATGTAATAATATGAGTTAATAATAAGTAATAATAATAAATTATGAATTATAATAAATAATAATAAAAATTTGTTTTTGCATATTTTGGTAAATAAAATGCATATTTTACAATTTTGTATTGCATATAAATCCTAGCCCTACCTATTACTATTTACATATTACATGAAGCATTTGCCATTTTACTGTACATACATTTTTTTACACATTTTGAAAAATTGCTAACCTCGACAGTACTTTCCTTTTATTTTCACCTATCATATCATTCATATTTTTGTTTATTCTTTTGGTTTCATGAAATGTTCTTATTCTAATATAACATAGCGAGATTGTTTTTATTAATTGTGTTGTGTGGTTGAATTCTGTATTGAAATTATGATTATCCAATGATGAGAATAATTGATGAGTCACAAGTCGTCCAAAGACGGATGCAGCTAGATTTTGAGCAAAATCAAAATTGTTCATTTCAGCGATATCATGTATGGCTCTTTTATAAAGCAGTTCTGTTGTACGACAAACTGTAATGACATCTGGTGCAGGAATGATATGTCCACCTCGAGTCTTTTGTAGAATTAACTTGATTCTATTATCGTGCAGATTACCACTATACAAAGCTGCATTACAATCTGTACATTTGATCCGTTTTCATAGGCGAAGAATTGATCAAATTTGAGGGGGGGTTAAATGTTGCTTTGCAAAGTAAGCCGTGGGGGCTTCGCTCCCACACCCCCACTCTAATATCTATCATGCTTTCACTCTTCAGTACGCATCATCTACTAAATTACTAAATTACAAAACTACTAAATATGAATTACTAACTATATAATATTATGCACTTTAAAAATTATTAATTTATTATATAATAAATATTTTATTATTTTAATACAATAAATCTATTTTTATTAGCAAATATATCAATAACTTTCTCAATATTGATATTGATATCTTTTTCAATGTACAATATTGAAGAGTTATTAAATTTTTCTTGCAGCATACTCGTGCGTAGCCATGTCTTGACTTTGCGCATTGCAGAAAAGCTTCGCTCACATGTAGCCGAGCTGATTGGTATAGCTATGGGTACCTGTAGAAGCTTGTATAAGTTGGGAAACACACTTTTAGAAATATTTTGTTTTATTGTATTATAATTTATTTAATTTCCTGATTGCAAGATGATGTTTTTTGCTACGGTCATCTCTGACTGAATATTGAATTTCGATAAATCCAATAATCCCTGAAAATAGTTAAAATGTACTAATGACTTTTATCATAAAACTAAAAACTGAAGATTTACTTGATAATGATCAATAAAAAATTGACTTTCTTCAAATTTTAGTTGAAAAAAATTATCAACAGATATGCCCATTTGTAAACTGTCTTTCGAAAATCTTTCTTTTAACTTTGTAACTAGTGTGTCAAGAATTACATAGTACGCATTTATTCTGTAGAAATCTTCAGTTGTCTGTACATTACTTTGTGTAGGTTCTGTGTACTGTGCACTAGTGCTAGCAGTGACAATGAAATTTTTAAGATCATTTGGTTCTTTCCTATTTCTTTTATTTCCTGAATTTTAAATTAAAATATAATTAATACAATAATCATTTTTTATTAATAACATAGTTAAGTAATCAATTAATTAAAGTATACCTTGGAATGGATTTTCAATAGATATATTATTGACTGTTGCAAATTTATATATATCCGACCAAATTTCAGCAAAACATTCACTGGTTTTATAATCCTCTAAGGATTTGATTATAGATTTAATAATAATTGCTGAATTTCCAAGAGTTGAAGATTTTTCTTGCAATTTGCATGTTAAAATATTAATTATTGTTAAAAATTTATGTAAAAGAAACAAATATACAACAAATTGTCCTTTCCTCATATTGGTTATAATTCCTGAAAAATAATAATGAAGAGGTACACATTAACTTCAAATTAACTAAATGTAAGTATCCATAGGCGCCAGGTTTTGTAAATGCCAATGGGGGCCGAATTTGCTACATATTAGCCTTAACTTTTGCTCTTCAAAATAATTTAAATATGTGGTTAAAGAGTAGAGACGCGGGAAGTGGACTACTTATATCTATATTTTTAATTGTATCCTCTTAAATTTTAAATCAGGGGAACACTCAAAATTTTTCATTAATAACGGTTCCCCTCAAATTTTTAGTCACTTAAAGTCCTAGTTTAAACTAATTCAAATATGTAAAATATGATAAAATAAATACTACCTGTAGTATAACACAAAATAAATTAAAAATATTTATTTACTTTAATTTATTTAACATTTACAATGTTCTCGAATCTCGGATATATTATTCTGTAAACATGATTTGGGAAATTCAAATCTCAATCTTTTCAATGGGGGCTGAGCCCTGACTCCATCTTTTCAATGGGGGCTGCGGCCCCCGAGCCCCTATGTAGTCGGCGCCTATGTAAGTATCAATAATCTATATATTAAAACATTAAATACAATAATCAAAATATTTACCTATTGCTTCATTTACATCTTTATCAGATTCATTTTTAATCTCATTTATTAATGTATCTACTATTGCTTTAAAACTGGACATTACAGCTTCACAATTTCTATAACGGCAATTCCACCGTGTGTTGCTTAACCTTGTAATTGGCTTTTTTTTAACAGCCAACTTATTTTGAATATCGATTAATTTTTTATTATTAGTTGGATATGAAAAGTGAATATGAAGGGCCTCTAATGTGTTAAAAACGTTTCTGGTTTCCTGTAATTTAACATTTGAAATATTATTAAATTGGTTTTTATTTTAAAACAAAACAAATTTATTTAAAAATAAAAATATAAATAGGTAGGCAATTTAAAATAATTAATTCATACCTTTAATATTTTATACATATCTAGAACTACTAAATTAACTTTGTGTGCCATGCAGTGTGTAAAAATTGCATACGGATGTTTTTCTTTAATCTTTGCTTGGACACCATTATATCGCCCCAACGCTGGCCCCATCGTACGACTGGGCTATAATTGCCAATTGAGGGTTTAAATTACATTGCTTGAGGTAATCTAACATAGTTTTACTTAAAGTCTCTGCATCTTGTTTATATGAACAATCAATGAAACCAATAAATCTTTCTTTGATTTCTAACCCTTTGCAGTATCTCAAACATAAAGCCATTTGCTCATCTTTAAAACACCTGAAAATATCAAATTAAATTTTAATTGATCAAATTTCCAATTTCCAATTAACATTTTTAATTTATTACCTAGCTTCATCGCACATTATTCCAAATATGCTCACTCTTCAACTTCTTGTATTATAATATCATTTAATAAACCTGCACAAATATTAATAAGCTCATCTTGAACTCCATGACTAGTATAATTTGTTTTCTCTTTATATTTCTGGGCAAATTCAGGATATAATTTAAATATCATATTACTGGCTTCTTTAAAATTTCCTAAATATAATTATAAATTTAATTTAATTATTAATAAAAAAAAATTACTTTCCATTTCATACCTTGATTCATGGAGCTGGGAGCCTGTAAATGCTAGTCCTTGTCTGCACAAAAACAGTGTCACTTCACACAAAGTTCTTATATATCTACGATTACTTTCAATAAGTAGCTTATGTTGAGAAGAAACCTGTGACATTACACTACCAAAACTGCAGTTTTTTCAATGTTTTTATGTGACTGCCATTTTTCCATATTAGTCAGATGATATTTTGTTGTTGCATGAGAATTAAGTCTACTTCGATGGCCTTTTTTAGATCCTCTTGAACCACTTAGCTGTATTAAATTTAAACGTAATAAATAAAACAAATGTATTCAATAAAATTGTTTAATTATTAAAATGTTTACTTTATTCCATTTTTTAAAACCAATTTTGGTAAATGTATCTTCGGTATTGTTCCCAGAACCATAAATACGACAAACAAAACAGTACAAAGCGTCATTGATGATACTATATTCAAGCCATTCAAAGCAGTCGTAATATGATGCATTAAAACTACGGATTTATTGACCAAATTTTGTCATTGGATAAGACTGGAGCATAAATTAAAAGTAGTAGTCACTATAGTCACTCTATACATTTTAGCATGCAAATTACTTTAATAAAAAATAAGCTACCTAAGCAATATTGCCAATATTTATCTCAAATACATAATATCTACCTTCATAATTGGACGTGATGGACCAGAGTTAATATTACCCAATCCCAAATCATTTATATCACTAATATGGAGTCGCGGAGAATCAAAATCAATATTCGATGACGAGTCGCCGTCGGAGTGTACTGTAGTTTTTTCAGGAACTTTAGGTTTTTTTTAAATATTAAATAATTCAAAATAATTCGACATTTTAATAAATAAATAAAACACTTATGAAATTACTGAAGTACTACAGGTTACAGTAATACACAGTTATACAAAGTTATACACAGTTTTACAAAATACAAATAGGTATAACAACAACGAAAAGTACAACGTGACACGTGTAGGTAATATTTACAATATTATATTATATTCGAGTATTCGACCGAAATTACGATTTACAAGTTTACAACAACAGTCAACAACGCAAGACGCAACACGAAAAACGAAACGGTCGAAACAGCAATCGGCAATCGGCACATTAATAATGTTTATTGGAAATTTCTATTTTTGTCATTGCGATAATGCGATAACAATCCGTCGCGACGGTCAGCCGGTGCACACCGATGACGATTAGGTATAATATGGTATAATAATTATTATTATATTGACATTTATTTTGACAACATTTCGGGAAAAAAAAATATTTTGTAAAGTTCCAAGATTTTGTTAATCGTTGTAAAATAAGTATCTATTTTAATATTATATACTATGAAAAATGTTTGATAATTTTTTATTATTGTTTTGGGGGGGGGGGGCTAAGCCCCCCAATCACCGCCCATGTCCATTTTATGATCTAAAATATATTATTTGTTTAAGTACAATTATAATATTATGAATAAAACTAAATACCTACCATTCGAACTACATATCCGACTATTAACCCAATGGCATTATCCATATATTCACTTAAAACAAAGTAATTTGGTGGCATCTCAAGAGAGATAAGTTAATTTGCTTCTATATCATTCATTTCTGGTAAGGTATTACAGATTACAGATATCTTCTTCAGTAACTAAACTATCACTGTCTTCAAAATCTGTATCAAACTTACTTTGATATGTTATGTTTAAGGTATCATTTGGGTCAACTAGTGTATCTGAATAACGTTGTGTCTTAGTTCGAGTAACAAATAATATTTGGGTATTATCTATGGCTTCTATATTGCCAACCGATGTTTTAACTTGGTGGTGTGCTAATAATTTTTTATATGTCGCACTAAAATGACGTGGAGTTGGATTCACACACCAGCCTCCCTAGCTCTTACTGCATTAAAAAACAACTCAATATGGTGATATTTTATATGTAAGGAGATATTTATAATAATCATTTTTTGTTGTAATTTCATCAAAAATTTTAACTATACTCATGGATGAAATAATTACTCCTAAAAAACCTGTTTTTTTTATGTTCTACCATAAGTTTTTTATCATAGCCCCATGTCAAATTGTTCATATACTCCACTGTTTTTTGTAATAGAGGTTCCCAAATATGTCTGTTGGATGTTTTCATTGGTGCCTTGTGTCGACGACCATGTGGATTCCTAAAATTTAAAATATCAAACCAATTATCAACAATTCGAATAAATTCTGTAGTAGCTTCACTATCTTCAAATCCTTTTAAATTTAAACTATGACAAAAATCAATGGCATCAGCTACACTAGCACTAAGTGTCTGCGCCGCAATATTGACTTTCATTGGTCTTTCTCTCCAATCTAGATGTAATTTTTTGAGTTTATTGCCAGCGTGTAGACCTTCTGTCTCTTGTAAGGTAACCAAACGTTCAATAAAGCTCCAATAAATTTTTTACCGTCTGGGTTGTAAATCACACGCATTGAACTCCATGTATTTCTTATTAGTTTTAAAGCATGACAAGGATCCAAAATACATTTTATTGTTCTTGTGACATCTGATGGATGAGGAAAATCAATTTTCATGTTCTTAGATGATAATTTTGCTCCAAGTATTGAAGCCATATTAATATGTGTCGTTGGTCCATCAAATGTAAGAGAAGGTATTTGTACTCCTATAATTATAAAATATATATACATATATTAATTTAAAAAATATTTTTAAAATATATATACATACCAATTTCAAACAACTTTATTAATGCCTCCTTAACAATGTTAGCAGTGTCTTGAGCAGTCATACCCTTATGAAAAAAGTATCCAATAGGTACCTTCCAGTGAGAATCTAATGCAACTACTAACAACACAAGTACCTGAGTTGCTGCTTTCAATGTAGGATCAGATGTCTCGTAATCTTTACCAATACTGCTAAATCCATGGCAAAATTGTCCGTCCCATTCTATTTGTTTTTTTATATGCATTTCATCTAGCATTAATGAACAAAAAAGGGTTTAACTGCTAGCTTGATACTCTTGACTTTTAATTCTTAGTGACTTAAATGATTCATCAGTGAATCCTTCTTCTACTTTTATTTCATGGTACCAAGATCTTAAAGTACTAGGAAGTGGTAAACTTTGTCCAAATTCACTAAGTATAAAGTTATAAGCTTTTGGTGAATAAAAGTTTAGTGTTAATGCGAATGCTTCTTAACTCTGGGGTAAAATGTTTTTTTTTTGTATGAGTTTATTCACAATTTCATTAATTGATGATAAGAAGTTATTTTCTATGAATGAAGATACTTTTTCTTGTAAACCACATCTTATTTTTAAATTTCTCAACAAAGTTTTTACTTTTTTAACTTGTGTTATATTCCGTTTTGATTTCCGAAGAGCATTTTTTTGCAATATATTTTGTCACATGTTGTTTTTTGATTGTGGATTTAAACTTCTTTCTAAGCTTACCGGGTGAACACTCATACGAATGGTCTAATAAAATATCTCGTTTTGCCTTACTTCTAGGAGTCAACTCTAATAAATAAATTAATATACATACAATCATCAATAATAATATATTTTAAAAGCTTTAAGAATTAAAGATTAATTATTTAACTAACCCCATGATGATTGGACAGTAGTTTGTAGATTGTTAGTTGTTTCACTGTTTTCACAAGAGCAATCAATTAGTAATTTAGATTCTTTTTCCAAAATTTCAGCAATTTTATTCTCATAGTATGCTTTTAAACTTTTCAAATGGTTTCTTGTATCACAAATGGAACAAACACTATTGAAATCTAGTGACTACCAAGTAATATAATTAATATAATTCAATAATTTAAATTTAAAATTACCACCAAAATAGTTAGGTTAAAATAAATAATTTATTAGGTAGTATATTTTATTGGTATCTGTGCAATATTTAATCGCTGTTTATTATTTTTTTTTGGTGTTAACATAATACTATTTTCATTGATGTAATAATAATCCTAATTTTATAATAATAAAAAATATCTATTAATTTATAATTTATTTACTAGTAAATATAAATATGAAATAATACTGATCTATACATTTAATACCTCTTTTACTAACTCATTAACTGATTCATCTTTATTAATGCCAGGCGATATAATAGAACTTGAGCTAAAAGTTAACTGCTTTGAGTTTAACTTCAATTCATCATTATTAATGTATGGAGTTATTACAGCACTTGGTTTATTTTCCTTTAAATATTTAATTAATTTTATACTAGGTAATTAAAAGTCATAAATCTAATGAATTATAAAGTATTATATTTTGTTTACCAACAAACACGTTAGAAATGCAGTTGGTTTTAGTTTTTTTGTGTATGCATTTGAATTTTGAAAATCATTTTCTTCAAAGTGTTGTTCACACACAAAATACAATTTATTTGGTATAGATTCTTTAAGACCAATTGCTTTAATCCATTTTGTACGAGTAGGATCAGATAGAGGAACTCTGTTATAAAAGTATAAAATGTGTTTTTCTACAATTTTCATTAGTATATTATTTTATATATTTCACTAAGTGACGTCAGACTCACCTAAACATGCTAATGCCTTTTTTATTAGCTTGGGAGCAAACACAACATTTACGAACCATCATAAATTGATAAATTATTAATCACAAAATATAAGTTAAGTATAAACTATTATTACATAGGATTATGGACGAAGAAAGGACTCCTAATAATAAAATACACATTAATAAGTTGTCAAACACAATATTATATTTATTTTTAGTCATTGCATTGATTAAAATGATTAAATAATATAGTATATTATACTATACATGTAATTTTTTTATCATAATATATATTGTATTGTAATTTAAAAATAATTATAGTACTCAATTGAATATTGATAACAAATAATAGAATACTATTTATATATACAAGCCTAGATGTTAGATATTCATAATTCATAATAATATCATACTATTAAAAAAATAGCAATTATACGATAATATCAACATATGTACGTTCCGCATTATAAAACTTTAAAAGTAAAGCGGGAAATTATGATTAACAACTTTCATGGAGATTATAACATTTCATTATCTCTTCCATGACTCGGAGAATGCATAATATGGTGACTTCCTATCTGAACCATATTTTAAGTAATACATGCGTTCCATAAGACTCTATTGTGCAACATATCAAAGCAATGTGATACAGCTCATATAGTTAAGGAATGTATGTTGATAGTTTGGGAAGACGTTATTGTGCCTCAGTACCTAGGGATGAATTTTAGGCATCGGTAGAAGTTTCCGGGAAATCCGGAGTAATAAACTGCTTATAGATAGGATGTTTATCTGTCCTTCTGTCAGGGGACATCAGGAAAATACTACTTGTTATTAATCCTTACGGGTGAACACGTGAGTACACCTTAAAGGCGAATCTGAGGTAGAAAATTTGTGCTACTCACTTCTTTAAATTTCAAGTGTGGATTTACATGAATATGATGACGGTAAAGTGAACATTTCAAAAAGTGTATGTACTGTTTTAAGGATTTGAAAAGTTTTAGTGAGAAAATTTACCCAAATTTAAATACTTTCCATTTTAGATTTTGAGTAGAGCGATTAATATTATTATTATTATTATCTTTATAGACGGAAAAAAAAACTCCATTTACAATACAAATATATATAAATAAAATCGTGTAGTGACACAGATACAATTAAATTAAGTACAAATAATATAAAAATTCACAATCAAATATCAATTATATAATAAAGAACAAAATATGAGGTATACAATTCTATAATATATTGATTATATTATAATGATATGTGTTTGTAAACAATAAGTTGACGAAATAATGCTTTGAATTACATAATTTTGAATTTAATATTTTTATCAGAACACCTAAATATTTTATTTATTAGAATAAAAGGCAACCAGCTATTATAGAGTTGATAGATAAATAAAAATTATAATTTAAAAATCAAAATGTAGGTACATACCTAAATCATAGGATATATGAGAACAAAACATTGTATGATAACATGAAGTGTGATAAAGAGTCTATGACGAAATGTACGGGTAATGTAAGCTTTGTATAAAATGCACAATACGTTATTATTTGAAATTAGACATTTAAACGTATAATATGGGTTTATACTGCAGCGCCGCAGCTACACCATTTTGGGCCCGTATGTAAATAAATGAATGGGCCCTCACCCCTCTTGAAAATTGAAAAATTAACCTATTGACTATTATAAAATTAATTTTTCCAAATTTGAAAACATACTTTGGAATTTTGAGTTATTACCAATACTCCTTCGCATGACGCGCTTTAATCAATTGCAACCAAACTACCAAACTATTTTTAATTTCAGTTATTTAGGCTGAATAAGAAACGTTAATGTACAATAATGTTGTGTACAAAACAAAACCGATCTATTGCTCAATCTGTATTAATAATAATTATTATAACAAAATAGTTTTATTTTATTTCTTTCTATAAATTTTTTAATTTTTATTATTGGGCCCTGGGACCGTGTATTTGACACACGCAACACACCCGGTTATTGCGGCACTGGTATATAGTCAACCAATTTTTGTTTAAAATATGTATGTTGATTGAGGACAGAGACCTTCTTTCAAATATAACATTATTGAATAAGTGGTGTGTTAGTAAAATGCAGTAAATTGTAGGTATTTTTAAAATTGCACAGCAAAAATAAAGTAAACAATATTATTTTAATATATGTGATTAATGTATAAATACACATAGTATTATTACCAATATAAATATACCCAAAATAATCTGTTGGTATTCCAAACAATTCGGAGAAGACTTTTGCCATAACTACCACGTATATAACCTTGTGCATTTTCAACCCGTGATTCAATTAGTGAAATCGTGAAAATTATTGCATGTATTTACTACTTATAGTAGCATGTGTAGACGTGTAGTGCTGACCATGCCGAATCTTATATATATGCATTAACTGTCCCGACACGGCGTTGCCCGCATATTAGTTTTTTTTTTGGCATTTTCGTAGGCCGTGTATAGTGTTATTACTTATTAGTTATTATGTATCTATGAGAAAATAATTTATTTTTTTATTTGTAGTTTATGAGTGGTTTTGGAGATCATAGCGTATAGTTAACTATTGAGAATGTCAAATTAATATTCATATAATGTCACTATTGTCACTAATAATAATTATAATTAAGTTAAATTAATTATATAATTACGAGTATATATGCGTCTGGCAAAAGGTGAATTAAGGTTATTGTAACTACAACGTGCATCCACGCGATTGACAAGTACACTTTCGGAGTCCTCACCGCCCATAAAGTAAATTTGTAAAAATGTATATGGTTCGTTTGGCATTGGTAGCAATGAGCCCACCCTATGATAAACTTAGCCTTTGATTTTGAATGTTGAATTAAATTGTTGACCATTTGCAGCATTATTTTTTAACTATTTCTGTTGCTTCGAACGATGTCATTTGGAAACATGAATTGAATGTTCGAATTGACTTCAGGAGCAGGTTAGAATCTGGATCCTTACCGATAAGTAAACCGTTCAATGGTTCAGGTGGTGTTTCAATTTCCGGTAGTTGCACTTTTCCTGACGCGCAACACATACCAGCTGGCTCATTTTTGAACTTCAGCGCATTACAATGTGGACATTCCTTGTCCATAGCACCAATCTCTACTTTCAAATGAGCGTAATATTCAATATCGGGCCCATACTCGAATGCTAGACAAAGGAATGAATTGGATGTAAATAAATGTTGGCGTTATCGGTCATTTGCTCTGCGTGTGTCAACTACGAATTGACGCGCTTCTAATCGTCTTATTTGATTTTGTTCAGCTTGTGCCTCACGCAATCGCACCATGTTCACACGTACATTTTCATTGTTTGGTTGGATTTGTACGTCTCTTCTTTGTGCTCTTCTATCTCGCATGCTTGTACTTTTGGTCGTTCGACGGGCCAAATCAGACCCCTTGCGTCTTGCTGGCATTGTACAAAATACACAAATCGATACAATTAAAGTTCATATTAAACTAAATAAATAAATTTATGTTTATATCTATGGAAATACGTCAGACGACAGCGGCGACAACGGCGGCCATTAATCAAATATATGAAACAGCGATTAAATATAAAAAATAATAATAATAATTTAATATGTTTGGTAACCAACGAACACTGTATAAAAAAAAAATATTGTCGTAGGTTAAAAAAATCCCTGTATGAGCCACCCTTTAAAATAAAAATAGGGGTGTGAAAAATAGTTTACATCACTCTTTGACACCTACTTAATATACACAACAAATTTCATGAAAATCAGTCCAGCCGTTTCGGAGAAGTTTGGTAACAAACATTGTGCACGAGATTTTTATACATATATTTATTTTTTATAGGTATGGCAACGAATATTGTTTTCCGATTACGTCAAATCATTATATTTTTATAAATACTAGTATTTATAATCGAAGCTAATACCCATCATGTTAAAAACTAACCTAACCAAACGAATGAAGTTAAAATAATGGCATGTCAATGTAGAAGAAATTTACCTCGGCAGCAAGACGTGTTTATAGATGATGGAAATGAAGAAGGGGCCCTAGCAAAATCAAAAAGGACATATTTAACACACACGGAATTGGCGATCCGGTCACGTATGGTTTATTATTCATTAGTACCTAATCCTGGATTGAAGTTCCACTTGAAATCTCTGCCTGAATGGAAGAAAGAAGGACTGAGACTGAATATATTTCTCTTGGAAGAAGCGGCTAACATGTGTGGATTGAATGGTCAGAGACTCTCAAGGTGGTACTCAGTCAGCAAATGGGCAAAGAAAAATAATAGCCCACTAAGCTTGGAAGAGTTTCAGTGGATAGTGGAACGTTATGCCCAAGTGGACAGGGACACAGAAAATATCCGTTCATTAGTCGAAGAAAATTTAAAGAAAAATGGCAGACGATTCAAGTTTGACCTCAACGATTCAAATAACTTCCGATTAATAAACCCAAAATACAAGCCAAAATGTAAACCAAATAAAAAAATAACTTATTGCCCATGTGTAGGTTTGGTGAATCCAATGTTTTATATAGTGATGGATCGAGCAGAGAAAATGCTGAAGAAAAACATGACACTCATCCCTACCAAGTCAGAAACCAGAAAGTTTTGGCAGATATAGATGATATGGATCCATTACAGAATCTACTTAATCTACACACGGATATTTTCTGCTTTGGTGGGAAACTTGGCTTGTATTTTGGGTCCAATACCTAGTATATATTCAAATCAGCTTAACAGCGTTAATAATATGTATACATTTAATAAAAATTGTGTTTAAATGGAAAATAATTTTACTCTGCTTAACTTAACTAATGTTTTAACTAATAAATATATTTTTTACTCACATTACAAAAAAATAACAGTCCAAACATTAAGTATAGTCGGTATAGAACACTCTTATTGCAAATCAGAATATATAATATAAAATATTATTCTTAATATTAAACGACTCCATTGACTCTTTATTTGAGCTATTTACAGAAAGTACTTAATTCAGCTTTAAAGTGAATAAAGGAACGTTATGGCTTTAAAAAAAAAAAAATTGTTGAGTGGTATAAAGGTTAGACAGCATTGAATTTAAAACAGGATTGACCCCCTCCCCTCCCATCGTACGAACCTGCTACTAACTATCATAATAAAAAATTAAGAATTATTATTAAATTTAAATAAATGATCGAAACATTCAGTGATTGTGAATTGACAAAGATTTAAAATATTAGTCCTACTATCCTACTATCTCTAGTTACTGCTAATTAATTATGTACCAATAATTGGTAACACTCTCAAAATTCAACAAGACAGTTTAAACTTTGGAAACAGACCCAAATTGACCACGCCTAGCCTAGATACAATGATATACATTAGGTACTAGATTCTGAAACTCAGCAAATGAATTTCATCCAAGATCCTTTTTTAAATAAAAATTTACTTAAGATATGATTTAAGAACTGCACTAATTGCGTTGGTGTAAATAAATTATGTTTCTTCCCATTTAATAGATTAATAGGACTATCACCAACATTGAACATTAATAATATTATACTTTTAAAGGTAGAAAATACATTAAACATAATGTTTTTCATTGTTTTATGATAAAATTTTGTTTTCCAACGTTTTTTCGTTATTACATAATATGTTTATAATCAACATCAAATCACAATATATTGTTTTCCATTGTTTCATTAATTCTTAGGAAGCAGTCCTTTGAATTTTACCAAAGTTTGAAAAATAGGACTTCTAAGGCTTACATAATTTTATAAGATCGTCAGAATTTGTGTTTTCGAACAGTGGAAGATGTAAAATTCAAGGTTTTAGATGCAATAATCTAACAATTAAAGTGGCTCAAGTTGTTTGGTTTAAGGAAATAGCTACTTAGGATAAACTCAAAAGAACTTAAAACAATTGTTTTGACCACATCATATTTCCACATATTCAAAGTCAGCAAGTATTCATAAGCAAACAGTAGAAAGTAGTAACAGGCAAAATAACAAAATAATTGTTTGTAAATATTACCATTAACTAGGTCATGACATTGGAGTGTGTAGGTAATTAATGTATAACAATGAGAAAAGAGGAAGTCAACCAAATTCGAATTCAGAACAATCAACTTCGAAAAATGAGACAGGGTCGAATCAGAGTGGCGAAAGATCGGTCCAGGAGATCAAAGTAATAACCATACAATTTCTAAAATCACCAACATTTTAAAGATCATGTTATACGTCGATCAATAGAATTCGATAATCATAATTCAACATTTTTTCCAAACAAAAGTAGATGAAATAGAATTTGTTAGTCTATCTAGGAGTAGTTATATTAATTTTAATAGTACCTACCTAATGATAGGTAAGATAATTTTTCAATTGTACAAACAAAATAAAATTTCCCTGAATTACATAAACGCATTGTTGATCAAGAATTTGGTAGATGAATTACTGAATAAGACATTAGGTGAATTGTAAAAATTAAATTATATAAGTATTATAAGTATTATAAGATGTATAATTTTTTTTTTTTTTTAATAAAGTAATAGGTTACTTAAAAATGAGGTCATGAGCTTCTATTTAACATAGGAAGTGCTGTATTAATAAACATAAGTAGTAAGTACGAACGTACTAGTTAGTAAACAATTAAGAAATGTAATATACTAATATGATTAAACAAATACTATCACGAAAGAAACTAGTTATTGTAAATTAGGATTAACGAAGTACAATCGCGAAACTGCAGATAAGAACTTTTATATAGGAGGGATTGTCCTAATTAGATATATAGATATAAGGTAGAGTTTGGCAATATGCCTAGCAACCAGAAGAAAATACAAAAGGAGTTGCAATAATGCAAACTTGGCTCAAAAAGAAATAAAACATCTAGAATATTAGGAGGCAAGGAAAAAACTGAAGAGAGAAATAAAGAAAAGCAAAAAAGAGAGCTGGGATAACTTATGCAATCAGGTGGAAACTGATCCGTGGGGGTTACCATATAAAATTGTGACCAAAAAAACTGATGGTAAGAAGAGCAATTCCTGGACTAACACTGTCCGGCAGACTAGAATCTATAGTAGGTAGATACCTTGTTTCCTCAGGAAGCGATCTCAAAGTGGCCACCAAAGTTTTCAGAACAATTTTTCTCAGAAGTAATCATGGCTGAAGTAATAGAAGTCAGTTCCAAAATACCATTGGGTAAGGCCCCAGATCCATCTGGTATACCAGACATGGTTATTATGGAAATAGCGGTGAGGAAGTCACAGACTCTAAGTAGAATATTCAACTTGTGCCTTAAACATAGATTCTTTTTTAAGACGTGAAAGTCCGCAAAATGAGTACTTCTTCAGGAAGGAGACAAACCACTAGAGCAGCAATCGTCATACCGACCGATATGCCTCTTCAACACAGTAGGCGAGCTATTCGAGCGTATCATTAAGTGACGACTACAGACATATCTATAGAGCATTGGCGGCTTGAGCGAACGCCAGTATGGGTTCAGGAAGGGGCGGTCTACAATAGATGCTATTACTAATGTCTCAGAAATTGTAAAGCAAACAGTAGAGGGACCGTGTCGTCGGAGGAGGCTCTGCGCGGTAGTGGCATTAGATGTAGCAAATGCATTTAATTTGGCAAAGTGGGAAAAAAATTAAAACAGCGCAGTCTTGTTCTGGAAATCATCCGCAATTACTTGTGCGACCGAGTGGTAAAATTCGGTGAGGAAGGATGTCAGACTGTAACATGCGGGGTTCCACAGGAGTCGGTTTTCGGGCCACTCTTGTGGAATGTGATGTACGACGATCTCCTCTGAGCAGACTTTGAAGAATCAACTAGATTTTCGTCATCAACACTTGTGGCCTTTGCAGATGACGTAGCCGTAGTAGCAACATAGCTCACAATACCTATCATAGAGGAAACTATGAATACAATCTTAGAGCGAGTAGCTAGTTGGATGGATACGAACAGCCTTAAGCTATCTATAGAGAAGACGGAAGATATAATGCAAAGGTCTAAAAGAGGGTACGAAAAACCCATCTCTGTGATCAGAGGAGTTCCGGTACAACTCAAGGAACAAGTGCGATACCTTGGAGTCCAACTCAAGGAACAAGTGTGACACCTAGGAGTCCAATTAAGTAGAGCCTTGGGATACAAGAAGCTGGAAACTGTCGCGGCGAAAGCATCCTCTGTATCATCGGCCTTATCAAGGTTGATGCCAAATGTAGGCGGTTCAAAACAGCGGAAACGACAGCTTCTAGCGACTGTGGTAAATAGTCAATTGTTATACGCCGCTCCAGTTAGGGCGGACGCTCTAGTTTATAAAACCAACGTAAACATAATCCAAAGTCCACTGAGAGCCATCACTTATTAAGGGCGGCGTTGGTCTATCTCTATATGATGGTCTCCATGGCGGCGATAATGATGGTAGCAGGGCTTATTCTGGTGTACTTACTGCCCAGAGAAAAGCAGAAAATATATACAAAAATAACAGAACCCGGTCAAAAAGAAATTAAAGCAACAGAGCGAGAGGAAACCTACAAGATATGGCAGGAGGAGTTAGAAGCGGCTGAAATGGGGCGGTGGACATGGAGGATCACCCAGGAGGTTAAGCAGTGGTCAACCAGGAAATTTGGTCTAATCGACTACCATCTAATACATGTGCTGACGGGTCATGGAGGTTTTGGTCAGTACCTACATAGGTTCAAGAAGCGAGAAGATCCAAGGTGCGTAGACTGTTAAGTAGACGATGATGACGCAGAACACACAATATTCCGATGCGATCGCTGGTGGAGGCAACGAAGGAAGCTTGAAGGGCGGATTAGGGGCGTTTTCGAGCCGGATAAAATGATCGGTTACACGATCAAGTCCGAGAGCAACTGGGATTTGGTAAAGAGGTACTGCCACCAAGTGCTTTCAAAGCGAGAGGATGAGGAACGCGAAAGACAGTTACTATTTAATTAGAAATTAAGCAAAATATGCGCCGAAGGCGAAGCTAAGAGGGATAGTGCCTTTATTCGTTGTAGATTATTATTTGTTTGTTTGTTGTTAATAAACGATGTGGGTACGAGGGGAAGGACTGTCCGCAAGGGCGATGTACTCCTCGTAGCGCCACGATTCACCACCACCAAAAAAAAAAAGATATAAGGAAGAGGAGTAATAAAAGACAGTGAGTGGAGAATGGAGACAGTGTGATTGCTGTATTATGTTTAATTAATAAAATCCTAAATGATAAATTTACTGCAGAGTACAGTAACATATTGTAACATATTGGGTATCTCAGTCCAGTGCCTGATTGGCATTTGGCATCATTTTAGATTTTACTAGAAGGGTCAAACCAATTAATAGCTACTATACAAAATATAATACCTAAAATGTAATTGAAAAATCAAAAAATTTTAAATGGCTTCTTTTGTAGAGGTTTTTTTTTTTTATCGCGGATATATCTATAAGAGATTATTTTATTTGAGAATTTATATTGTATTATAAATTATATTATTCAGTATTTAATCAATATTATATATTGAAGACAAACACGTCTAAGTTTTAAACTACAAACCATAGTAATAATATTAATCACTATCTTGACAATGATTTTTTAGTATCCACATTGTTTTGTTTTTTTTCAAACAATAAGACAGTACATAAAATTATATGGGCCAATTGCTTAATTTACTCCCATCGCCTTAAATTATGCCACTGGTTAAGTGTCATTTCCTAAATAGAAACTTACAATTTACACATGTGCCGGGCCTATAGTCTACCTATGGATTTCACCATACCTACTAATAGTATTCATATTATATGTATACGATCAGTAGCGACGCTATTCTAGAAATTATAACGTGTTGCAGAATGCTGGTGATCACGATGTACAGTATATCATATCACAGTTATTTTATGTACATTTGACGAATAAATAGTGAGTGAATTATATATTATGATGGTCACTTAAACATAATTTTGTTTATTAAATTGTAGTAAGCCAATAAATAAATATTTATTTTTTTTATGCAACAATGACAGGCGTGGCACAGTTATAGTAATATTAACTAATAATTATCAATTAAAAAATAATCAGAACTAACCATCCAAATCTCAAGCCAAAAACTTAACACCTTTTCTTCCACCTTCCAAGTTTATAAAAATTACTGATGCATCATAAACACAATAAAGTATACGATTATGCTATCATTATTTGCGATAATGAAGATTAAATAAGTTGATATAAATTAGCTGTTATTATTATTAAAATCAACATACTAAACTTTTGTTTAGAAACATAAGAACATATAATTAAAATAATGACGAAATTGTAAGGCTCATTTGATATTTTATTAAAAAGAAAAACAAAACCAAAATCAAAAAGTGTTAAAAATAATTTTTGAAATTACAATTTTCAGTAAGCTATAGCATGATTTTTTTCTTTTATTTTTTTTTAAACATATCAAAGTAATATAATTTGTTTTTATTAATAAATAACATAAAATTTAAATTGTATAACTCATAATTAGTATTTTAAAAAGCGCGAGGTATTAAAGGAATAGACACAAATGAAAAGTAATTAAATTAAATACCAATCAAATACAATATTAATTTAAACACACATTTTGGCACAAAATTATATCGTAACTGTAATGACTCAAAACAAATTCAACAACATTAAAAATAATACATTATTATAACATAGTAATTATGAAACGAAAAGCATTTTAAAAATCAACGGCTTTAAATCATACAAAGGAAAATCATTGAAACATGTAAGAATATAATAAAATTACATAAACTTAATTAATAATACTGAATAGAAAAAACATGAACTAAAAAAAAACTACACTGTTTACACAACATAGATAGAGGTATGATTGATCTTTAATAAAATAAATAATAATAATAATAATAAAAATAATAATAATAATTACTAAAAGTACCTTGGTGATAACAAATATGTGATGACTAGGTCGTTTTGCTTATAATATTTAGATATACTTATTATAAATAAAATCATTAATTTAGAGTAATAAAAATAATAATAAACGTTAAATAATTAACTTTTGGGATGAGATTTTTAAAGTTTGATAAACAGAATAACAATAATAACTAGGTATATATTTGATTACAATCAATATTATATAAAATTAATTATTTAAACATAAATTAATATAGTTTAATAGAACACGTGATTTTCACACAAAAACTATAATAATTTTAAAATGATTAAAAAAACGATACGGTAATATTACATGTTACACTATCTACATCTATATAATAAAATAAAAAGACTTGGAAAATAAATAAATAATCAGTGAACTCTTCATAGCCACGAACAAATAACATTGTTAACGCAAAAAAATAATAAGTATAATAATTATAACAAATACTGGGAAGTTTTCAGCACCCAGAAGAAAATTGAAACAAATAAATAAAATTGACAAGCCCACAATATAATGAACGTAGTATTATAATTAATTTAATAAATTTAAGTGCATAAATGTTCTTTATATAAGTGGTAATCATTATAACTAATGATAATTGTGTATTAATAAAATGTAATGTTTGTTGTATGTTTTCCTATAACACTATAATAATAATAATAATAATAATAATAATAATAATCATCATAATAATAATAATAATAATAATAATCATAATAATAATAATCATAATCATTATAATAATAATAATAATAATAATAATAATAATAATAATAATAATAATAGTAATAATAATAATAATATTAGTAATAATAATAATAATATAATCCCATTCGGACAACGTAAATTGTGCATAATATAATACGAATATATAATATAATATAATATTATATACTATTAACAACGCAGTTTTAAACATTAAAAGTAAATAATATAATGTCATGTTGACACATATTTACGCCTTTCTATAAGTATAATACATAAATATATAGATAATTAATCACTAATGGTATATATATTAGAATTTTTTTTATATTTAAACCTAAGTTATTATCACTAATAGCTTTTATAATAGTATATTTTATTATAATATATATCATTTGTTTATCTTTTTTTTATTATTACTCCAAAATAGGTACGTTGTCATCGTAATCGTATAGTCGTTCGGATTTCAAAGAATTCAAATGAACAAAATCATTAAAAAATTAAGCTGTATAAACTACGGTCTTTGACCAAAATATGAAAACACCTATAGGTAACACGTTTATCATTATTGATAAGCATATTTATATCAATAGCTGTAAAAAAAAAAATGCCTAAAAATCGTTTATAATTATTAAATTGCTTTTATGAGCATAATCGTAAATAGTATAATATAATATTATAAATAAGAAACGTTAAAGACATATTATTTTAAAATATGTAATCTAAAGATATAAATATGATCCATTCGAACCCGTATATATGTATCGTTAATGTACTGTTGAAAACAAAAACTAAGCAGATCCATATCAAAATTTTTGTACTAATAATATATGATTATTATGTCTCAAATATTGTAGAACAGTGTCGGTGGAAGGGCTGCTCGTCGTGAAATTACGTGATATTTTAAATTTGTGCCGTTACAATATATAATATATGATATGGATCATATATAATACCTAATATGTTTTATTTTAATACATCATAATAATAAACATTTTCCATAAAATTATTCGGCGGGCTGTGTTTATCATGTACTTATATTTACAGGGATCGATGAGATAATATTATTAGTTTTACGTATTTTTTATTGTTTGCTATTCGTGGGGAAAAAATTAATGTAAAAGTGTAGCAACACGTCTTGCATTATTTAGAATAATTGCTTTCCGCTCAAATCTAACGCACGGAACTATAGGTATTAGATGTACGATTTACAGATTAATGAATGTTTTTTCAGAACAAACAAAACTGTTTAAAAGTTTATTCTGTTGTTTCTAAAACGCAGACGATTAACAGGAAAAAATGTGAGTACGTGTTAGGTCTCGAAATTTCCATTAAGTATCGTTGGCACATTATAATATATTATACCAAAATACGAATGTAAGTTTTAAAATTCAACGTCAAATTACACACTGAAATTCAGAATCGATTGCATCGTTTAAACGTTTCCCACACGGTATTATTATAAGATTAAACCAGTCGAGTAAACAATAATATAATATTGAGAAATAAAATATATTAAGCAACATACAAACGCGTAATATATATTTATAGAATCACAATTTTAATACGCACACGAATCAATCGAATTTCGATGAAAATCAAAATAACATCAATCGAAATATAATCAATAAGTTTGTGTGACACCAGTTGATCCATGCAACGACCGATATATTTCAAATGGACCACATTTAAAAATCAACTGTTTTCAATCGTTTTCCTATACAAGTTAACAACGTAACATGCGCTAGGTAAAGGTTTGAAAAGTTCAAAAAGTGGCAACGATTTCAATGATTAAGTGCGAGTGCCATGTTTTGGCGTCAGAATAGCCACTATTTTAGCGTTTATTAACGTAAATATAAAGATGCCCAAAATAACAAATGTCAGCAATGCTGAAGCTGAAACACACAGAGAATAATATCATTAAGTGCACCCACCCGCGCCATCAAGTACGTCATTATCGTATGTATAAGCGGAGACTTGAATCGTTGGTAATGCGTTATTAAGTGGAAAAATCTTATGCTTTTATATTTGACGATCGTCACGAACTCGTTTATTATATATAACCTATATACAGGGTGTATTTGAAGGATTTTTCAACGAAATCACATTTATTTAAACATGCTACCGGCTACCTAACCTGATACATATTGAATAATTTTAGGATGACGTATCACTGTCGCATAATATTACGTCTTTTGAACATTAGTACATTACATACATTAGGTACAATGATACGTAAATACACATGAGAGCTACGAAAGACGATAATCATTTACCTTACCTAGAGTATGTTCGTCGTTCGACCGAAAGCGGAGTATATCATACACCGTAGGAGAGCGAAAGAGATCGTTAGTATTATTTTATTATTATTATTAATATTCATATACGCGGTACGTATTTATAAATAATTTAAATAAAATATTAATTTTTGCTGTTGAACAGAAAACAGATTCTATATTGTACATACCGTTCCACAATACGACCCTGTTCTGCAGCAGGTTATACGTTTAAAAACGAATAAAATAGAAGAACGTTTGTAGCATATTATTCTACATTATATGATAGTTTATACTATAGGTTATCGTTTATGTACGGGCTACGAGTATGGCCATTCAATAAATTGTCCTTTAAATTATTTTGATATCATATTTTAACACATAAAACATAACAATATGTTTGTTCGATTATTTATTTACTAAATGGTCCGTGTCTTCGTTATATATTGCATACTTTACTAAAAATTAAACATTTAAAGGCCACTTGAATGAACACACTATTATGTCTAATCTGAGAAATAAATCATTTAAATCATTTTTTTTAAATAAACTTGTTATAAATTTTTTCTTTTTCTTTTTTAACGAAACACTAGCTTACAATAAAATTTATATTAATAATAGGTATAACTATAATCTATATAATATATTATATTATACTATGACTTAATGAGTTTGTATTTAAATCTAAAAATGATTGTTGTTCGATGCAGGTAACCCAACACTAATTTTAAATTATAATTTATATAACATTAGTTTTAAGTCCATTATGGACGATCCGCTGACAAAGCATTTGAGATCCTCGGGACGTATTTATAATTTATAAAAAATAATAATATATAATATGCATATAAATAATATAATATTTATAATATGTATATGTATATTTTATTCAAGGGGTAAGTATATATTTTATGAATACGTCCAAAGTTTCGCGATGTTTTTTTTATTGGACTATATATGCGTTTAGGCAACAAAATAATTATTAATTGATTAGAAAGTTCTAACGTTGCTTACTATATAATAACATATTATAATAATATTAGATCATAAAAAATTCGTTGGTAAGTATTAGAATTTCACGTCAAATAATATGTGTTATCGTGTGAATTCAATTTCGGTCATATCATTCGGAATTGTATGTCATAGAGAATTTTTGATGGTCACTTTGCATAGACGTTTATAATGGTAAACAAAAACAAATAGGTAGCGTATTAAAAAATAATAAGTATCGTAATTCACGGTAAATAAACATTAAATTAACATAAATACAATATATTAAATAATTGAGTGACATTCGAGAGTGATTATACGATCGATAATAATATAGTGACTAGTTTGGTTATATAATAAAATGCAAAATAATACTGTTTAATTTACGATAGAATTCTAGATCATTCCGAGCACGGGTATATTTTACTTTAATAATAAATAAGGTACTTTAGATTCAGCTAAACTAATCAATATTGCAGGATCGATTGATTCGCTTAATTGATCCTAGACTAGAAAAATATTAGAGTGATAATCTTATTAGAAGTTATATATATATACTATATTAGAGGCAACTCGTGAGTAATAATACCAATATGTAGACTTGTGCGTATCACATAACAATCATTTTTGTTTATTGCAGATTGTTCGATAAATTTCTCTTCGAATCGGGTTTCAGCTGTAAGTACAGTAAAAAAAAAAATTAATATATTATAGTCTTAACGGTCAGTGAGTGGTAATAATCACAACCAAATTATGATAAACAATAAATTCTTCAATAGATTAGTCTTTTCCCAAATTTTTATTTCCAGGCGGCTGGAAAAATACACCTTATAGATATTATATCACTGGAAATGAAACTAAAACGAACTTTGAAGTGACAATTTGACGTCCAATCACGATCATGATGTATTAATTTATATTGTATGTTTTTATAGTTTTGCTTATTACACATATAAATGTTTCATGATAAAAATAAACAGATATTGAGATGATTTTTGGAAATTATAAAAATTATAATTAACTTAAGAGTTTTTTTTTTTATTGACAAATATAAAATTGAACTAATTAACTTATTTATAAAAAAAAGTCACAAATTTGTCACAAATTACAATTGTGTATAGTTTTGTATACCAGATTTCCAAAGATAACCGCATATAGATTCCCAAAAATGTAGTTTTATATGAAATAAAATGTGGCTCTATTTTGTTGTACATGACTTTGGGACTACACAAAAATAAATTTTTGGAGGTAAAGTTTAATTAAAAATATATATATATATTAAAAATATAATACTCAATACTAACCAAGATTAAATTTTTATAGGGTTATTATTATTTAGAAGAATCTGAAGATTGAGAAGAGATGAATTTGCTTGGATTAAAGTCGAAATTGACAAATGAAAACCCTTGAAATTCTTCTTGGTTAATTGATAAAGTTACATCCACAGGCACAGGTGTCAAAACTGGTTCTTCCTTAGTGAACTCAGCGTCAAAGTTCATTGCGTCTTTTTTATTTTTCTAAAAAGGCAAATAAATTAATTCATCAACAATAACTTCATTATAAGTGATTCCTAAAAGTTTAACAAAACAATATATATTATTCATATAAATACAAAAATTACAATTTTTGGTTTGAAAGGTGGTTTGACACGACGATTTTCTAAGGCATCCCAATCCAAATCTCGAAAAAATGGATGGATTCTTATAGCTGATTCTGAGCCATCAGCCACCACACAGCCGAGGCGCTTGTTACGGTTTTTTGTCATGAACTAAATTGATGATAAAAATGTTATTAGTATAAGTGTTAAGTATACAGCATTTTTCAAAGTGGCTTGTCATTGTAATACGTTTTAATAGGCCTTAAATCTATGATAGAGCTGTAATAGTTACCCCTTTTAAAATTGAAACTGCTTCTTTACTGAGCCAGACAGGATAAAGAACATCATCGTGCAAAATAGATTCAAAAAGATCATCTTCGTTGTCAGCTTCAAATGGTGGTTGGCCAGCCATCATCTCATACATGAGAACACCCAAGGCCCACCAGTCGACACTTGCACCATAATTTAATTCTTGAAGAATCTGATATAAATTTAAAAGTAATTAAAATAAAAACTATAATAACAGTTTAAATTTAAAAAAAATAAATAAATATTGGTAATTTTAATACTTCAGGAGCTATGTAATCAGGAGTTCCGCAAAATGTGGTAGTAGTTACTCCATCAGTTATGCCTTCTTTGCACATTCCAAAATCAGCAAGCTTACAATGGCCTTCGTTGTCCAATAATATGTTGTCTAACTTCAAATCTCTACAAATAAAATAAAATGATTAGAAATGAGTTAAGTACATAAATTATTATAGTAAATATAGTTTGAACCAAACCGATTTTATTATATGATCATATTCTGAAGGTAAATGGTGGCCAAGTGTAAATAGAATCAACCTTTTAATTAAATAAAAATACTTAGTAGGTACCCACCAACGTAGTCAGATTAATCTGTACACAACAATTTGTTTTTGAAGTAGGTACTTCTATTAAACTTATTAAACCAAATACGAAAACTTGAATATCTACTTAAGTCTCAATGCTCAAGAATGATTATATTTCACTTTAAAGTAATCGAAGCTTTATTAATTATCAAATCGATGGTAAAACAGTAATATTTAAATAGCATGATATACGATAAAGTTGGCACAAACAACACTCGACACAAATTTTGGACGAGTTTTACATTAATCGACTAGGTATACAGAAAATATTATTAGTACACTTTTCAACGGACTTTTCAGTTGTCATAATTGCATTATAATGTGTAGCTTAACTTAATAACTGCAACAGTTTATGTGTTTCAGTAAAAATAATATGTACTTTAAGCAATTTGGGAAGGTATCCCAAACCTATTTAATATTTATATAATTGTACATGGTAGCTTCAACCCAAGGGGCCGGGTGTACTATATAATTCGTCTGTTTCCTGGTGTGTATTGAGATATATATATATAATTAAGTATATCAAATTTAGTATTGGGCTGGACATCAAAGAAATCACTATACATCAAGTGATTCCAAACAAGATACAGTTCCAAGAGACCACGTGGCCATGTGGGTTGTGTTAATTTAAGGTTTATACCTAATAATTGTATGAGTACCCATATGACCGTATCGTTGGGGACTAACTATGTATATACCCCAGACGTAAAATCAATATGTTTCTCGAAAAAATTGAATTGTTTACCTATAAACTACACCGTGCCGATGTAGAAACTGCAAAGCAAGCGTCACTTCTGCTGCGTAAAATCTGGCGCGTAGCTCGTCGAATTTCCTAGCCCTCTGAATTTGAAACATCAGATCGCCACCGTTCACATATTCCATAACGAAAAACAAACGATCCTATAAGGACACAAAATATTGTCAATGCATTTAAAACAATTAATAACTCGAAAATTAGCCGAGTATTTAAAATTAAATTGAGTGTATGCCGTAGTGTACCTTGGTCTGAAAAGAAGAATGTAAAGCAGTTAAAAACGGATGTTTAGCCGCGAGAGCTAAAATACGTTTCTCAGTCATGGTGCAATCAACGTCGTCATCTTGCACAATCACGTCTTTTTTCAACACCTGAACAACGAACAAATCATCATATTATAAATTATTTGTTTGTTTACATTGTTATTGTGTATCAGTTATATAATAAAATATGTGTCGCACTTTGACAGCGTAGACTTCATCAGTTCCTCGTTTTTCAGCCAACATAACTTTGCCAAAACTTCCTTTACCCAACACTTTTATGAAAGTAAAATCTGTTACACTCATTTTTCGATTACCTAAGTTAAAACAGCTCATGCTTTGGTTCACTGAAAATAGCATTTAGAAAAACGTAAATTTAATAGTGAGCATGTAAATATGATATGAATAATAATTTTTAATTTTTACTTTTGGACATTTTGTCACTATTTCGTTTGTCTTGCGGAGAATTCTTATCAGACATTATGCCCAATAAGGTATTGGAAGATTGCTGACTGAGATCACGGTGCAAACCACTTCCACTTCCTGAAACACTGCTGATGCTAAAACTACCATTTCCACCAGGCCAGTCCTACAAAATGATATTGATTCAAAGTTAAAAAACCTCTTTTTTTAGATTATTTTATGATAATAAGTCGTCTTTCATTGTTCGTACAATTATAAGGTCTAAAAAATCTCATTTGACAAGCTGGACATTAACGAGTCCACACAAGTTAAACTTTTATTTTATTTTTAGAATATACGGGCAGGACCCTTTTGTACATAACAGAGACAGGTATAATAGTTTACAAATAAACAAAGAAAGAGAGAAAAAACATATACATACATGAGTTATAGAGAAGGATACATGAAAATGTTTAAGTGTGAAATAACAAAGTGTATAATATTAATATATGAGTAATAATAATAGATACAATAATAGTGAAATATATTTAACTAATAGCTAAAAAAGAGAAAAGTGGAGTCCAAATTGGCATTATGCATTATACGTTTAATAGGCTCATTTGGCAAGCAGTTGGTAGAACAAAAAGGAACAACAAATGTAGTGATTGAACGAGTGGTGCGTTTAGGTACTTTAAAGTTAGTTGAGGAAAGTAACGTTGGGAAATCAACTTTACCATCTAACAGCCCTTTTAAGAACTTGCCACTCATTATGCACCTGCGCTCTGACGGTGATGCTAAATCAAGTTGAATGGCAACAGGGGAGGAATCATGTGATGGACATTTGATGCCCAAAAAGTAGCTAGTAAATCGCAAGAACCTGCTCTGTATCCTTTCAACCTGGCATGAATTTTCGGCAGTATGGGAATCTCAAATAATAGTACCATATTCAACAATTGGTCGGATTCATGAACAATATAAAGTTTTCAATGACGGAGTTAAATTAAAATCCTTTGACAATCTCATTATTATGCCCAAAACTCTTAGAGGTTTACAACAAACCATTCCAATACAAAGACCCGGGTCAAGGCTACTGGATAGTTTGAATCCAAAATCCATCACAAATCTATCACAGCGAGAAATAACTGAATCATGGATAAGATATGAGAACTTTATAGGGAAACGGGTCCTAGTAAACGTTAAGTTGGTAGTAGCTTTTTCTACAATAATAAAGTATGTACCTACCCAACTAATTAATATTTAAACGAATGCTAAAATAATAATAAACTTAATATAAGTTGATTTTTTATATGATGTGATGTAAGCTTAAAGAGTAAGTTACGTCTTAAAATATGTTAATTTTAAAATAGTGTAGTTTTATCATACCGAATATTTTTTCTTATGTTTTAATTTAAAAATTAAAATATTTTGTAATTTTTAAATGGTTTTATAATATAATAAACAGTTGAGTAATGAGAGTAATATGCTCCAAATATAAGTATTTTATGAAAATAATTATTAAACATTTATAACTATTATAATCGAACTTTGTACAAAAACTAAGTAAATAATACTCGTATTTTAGATCCGAGTAGCATGGTGATGAATGTATTGATTTTACGATCAGTTTTATCTTTTTGTATACGTACATGATTTATAGTAGAAAAAATGTCTAGATTTTTACCTTCAGTATTTTTCCAGGTAAAAAAGTGAATCTAGCTGGAGTTTAAGAAAAATATAATTTGGGAAAACGGTAATTTTTACACGAAACTAGTTTATGGCAAAATCAATCTTCGTCTTCGCTCACAATCTTTTTTCGAATGAAATGATAAATAATTTAACTCAAACTTAACACATTTCTATCACAGAGCCTTACTCAACAATAAAGTAAACTCGGCACTTCCTGTGTAGCAGAGCGGCACCTACTTAAACCGTTGTTCAGTATAAAAACATACCAATAATACATAATAATTAAATTGACTCAATAAACTTAAACTATAGTCTATACTTTATATCATTCTAAAAATGTTAACTAGCTCAGGTTTGTCATTTGCAAATAAACAATGAGTAACTTTAAAATTAATATGGAATGGTTTAAATCTTACAACATTTTTGCTGACATTCAAACCACAGCTTCGTAATGTATCTGCCATCTCACGGGGATTAATGCCACAGTTATTTGCGACATTTTTCACACATCTCCTGTGTACATTTAGAGTACAAACTGGACACAAACATAATATTCGAAAACATTAATAATTTTTTTTACATATATAAATCGCAATTTAAAAACATAAAATTATAAATTATAAAAACCTTCGCATTGTAGGCCTTGTCTGTAGATTCCGTAAAGTAGTGAACCACAATGATCACAAAATGTAAATATTTTATAAGTATGTGGTTTGAATCTATGAGGAACGTTGACACTGAACCGCTGAGATTGGTTTCCCTGACTTAACTAAAACACAGAAAAACGCATTCGTATACATTATACTATAATACTAATTATAGGCTAGAAGTTATGTGGGTATATAATATGTATGATTTTAATAAGTATTTAGAATAAATATTATATATATATATAATCTAAAAAATATTTAAAATTGTGTATTTAATAGGTACTTCACAAAAATAATATTCCGAATAAAATGTTTAAGATACTACAAGTACAAAAAAATATTTTTTGTTTTAAATACTAAATAAATTACAGTACTTGTCATTGGAAAAATTTGAAGTTTAAGCCAATGTTAAAATATATTGTATTTAACTGTGATAATTTACCATTTAGAATATAACAACAGTGGCATATTTTAGGTGATTTCTTGGGGCGTGCAATCTAACATTTGATGAATATACATAAAATACTAAAATAAAAATAGTAAATTATAAAATAAATTATAATATCAATATTTAGGCCCCTCGGTCGGAAGGTGTCCAGACATAAAAGAAAGAGACCCCCTCATCCCCACAAAAAAAAAAAATACACCACTGCATAACAATAAATATCAAAATAAAAATTTAATTTTAATACCTACTTTAGTACTTTATTCGGAATAAAGTATTTGAAATACCATCAAACGGATTCAGAATAAAACATTAATTGAAATACTTTTGGAACCATATAAAATTATTCAAAATAGGTATACTTGAAAAGTATGCCGAATGCTTTATTCAGAATACTACCTCTCAAGTCTGGCATATACGAGTACATAAAATACAACGAAATTAAATCACCAACCTCTTTCTTTCCGAATCCCGGACAGATTGTTACCACTTCCATATGACACCGCTTGTGGACCACGCACGTGCAAACTGTAAACGATTACATTCATGATCATTAATAGTTTGACATTTGGACTACTCGGAAAAACTGAAATATCGTATATTTTACATAGAAAAAACCCGGGCCAACTTTTCATGGACATTCACGATACATATTCTATTATTGCAATATGTATTGGATTTAGCCTAACGTTGCACAGTGATAATAAATACATTTTTGAGTATAGAATAAATTGAAACCCGAAATTTAATTTGGAAATATTTGCATATTTCGAGGATTTTATTATGTTAGGGAATATTTTACGATTGTCGTGCTTTTTTTTTTGCATATTTTTGAAGATGTTTGGTGAAAATCAGTCAACAATTCAATCTTCATATCATTCATATAGCAATAATGGGTAGTAATAACTCAGACCTAGGGTTACAATTTATGGTAGATACTAGATACCCACATGTTTGGTAAATTGCGTTAACCGAAAATTTACGTCATTGATAAAATCCATAGATATCTAATTATCGTTTTAAACCATATATATATACCCATGTGAATCCCAAAATAATATTAATTATAAAAACATGATGTAGGTAGATATTATTTTTAATTTGTGAGTTATTATTGTATTATATGAAATGAATTATTTTCACAAGAATAAGCAATCCCGAGAAATTTACAGTTTCACAACTCTTCAGTCCCACCGTAAAAAAAATATTTATTGTTGAAAATAATTTTGCAATGACACTGCCATTGCATGATACCCTCGAGGACCTAGCGTCACAACCGTTATATCAGGGGCGTCATTTGGTGGGGTGGGGCAAGGTGTGCAACGGCACCACTAACTTAAAAAATGTTGACAATTGGCCCACCATTAATACTCCAATGCACCGTTATAATTGATATGATTTCTATAATAAAAACAGTACCAATATCCATTGCTTCAAATAAAAGGTTTTTTCATCCCTCAAAAGAGTAAAAACATATTTACGAACCATCACGGACGACGAAAGATTAAATTATCAAATGATTATTGCAGTTGAGAATGTAGAAGCAAGTATAATACTGATTTACTACAAAAGGTTGTAAATGTTTTTGCACACATAAGAACCCGTTAATATCAGCTTATTTAAATTTGAAAATAGTTAATATTTTGATACTTAGTAGTTTGTATGAATGATGTTTAATTTTGGAATTAAAGAGTATTTCATTATTCATTACACCTTATTTTTCTTTTTTTCAAATACTAGTGAAATGGTTTTAGCTCGTTGCTTTAATTACTTATAATTTATAAACTTTTAATTCTTTGAATTGCTAGCTATTTAAAATTTGCATTAGTCGTTATAAATAATTTCAATTAGAATTATAAAAGGGAAGGAAAAAATATTTACATAGGTTTGTATAGGTTACCTACATATATATTAATACATATATTAATGGCCTAGTGATAATATCAAAAATGGCCTACCTAAAAGTTTACACACCTGGAAAAAACTGAAATGACTCCCCTGCGTTATACGAGTAGCTATACACTGGCCCACGACAAATAATAACCAGTTTTGCGCATGCAGACGGTTTATTTAAAGCTGCCTCATTTAGTACAGTACCTACAATCATAATTTTTAAATATCCCGTATATGAGATTGATCTGTTATAGTTTTATCAACATTTCCCATATCATACAGTTTGTAGGAAAATAACGTACCGAATGACCTGCAAATAATGTTATATATTCAGATATAACGTAATTTATCGTAACAGATACATATTTTGGTAAATATGTAAAGATTAATTAAGATATGAATTTATGTTATTTGCAGAATTGAGGTTATTGTTTCAGAGTAATTGTTTGTTTTGTATAGTTAAATCCAATTTAAAAAAAAGAAACGTTTCCCAAGAACAAAAATGTTTTCTCATTTATGAATTTTATGTACAATAAAATGTAATATTAATATAGTTGGTATTATTATAGAAATAAAATGAAGTAATAATAAACAAATGTTGTGCATATTTTTACATTTTTAAGAGCATAAAAAAACACACATTTTAATGTATTTTAGTGCGCTATAAATTCTGTTCCCTAATTATGTGGATTTCGAATCGATGAAAACTTAAAAATATTCACATGCGAGTTGATGATATTTATGAAGATAATTTATGTTTATAATCATTTTCCTGAACACCGCCTGGTATAGACCATTTTTATTTTTATTTTTTTTTTTAATTAAAAATCCGACTGAATGTTAATCTCAATTTGCTCTCATCGTCAGCAGCCGACGAGTGTTGTATTATAATTATTATTCAAAAATATATATTATACGATTGGACGTTTAGACGACATTTTTAACACTATTTTTCCTCGAGTTTCGACTGTATCATATATATGTACATCGTATATGCATATTCTTTGCTCGTTATATATAATAGGAAACGTATACGATATATTTCAACGTAATAAGAAAACTTTCATCGATATAATTTACTTGACAAATTACAACGGTTCACAATTTTATAACATAACGAAAAACATTTTTAAGTTTTAACAATGACTGACATGACTGTTTACTATAAAGCTCAGAAAACAAATTTAACATATATATTTATAATAACAAAAATAACCTTAAAACAGTATAAAAAGTATTTGGTTGAGCCCAGTTCTGACGTGATTACAATAACGATCTAAAAACAACGATAAATTAGGGTAATTGAAAAATGGTTCTGGTCGAAATTTGAAACAATAGGTTATCAATTCGGCTTACTACAATATTACCATAATGATAATTTTTTAGTTTGTCAAGCTCAGAACGTTTTTAACAAAATCGTAAGTAAAAAATTTTGAAATCTTTATTATACATAAGGATATTGTATAGAATAAAATAGATCATTAGTTAAAGGTTTTTTTGAAAATAATAAAGCAAAACTTACACAATTATATCTTCTCAAAATCTAAGTCTGTAGATTAATTTAAGTTATTCTTTTTAATTTGTATACGATAATATACAATAGTCTAAAAGTATTTTTCAACTAATATACAAATAAATTTAAAAAAAACAAAAAAAAATTTTGAATGCACATGTTAGTGAGTCATGTTCTTGTCTCTCGTGGATTTAATTTAAAGAAGCGTACGAATTAACAAATAATATTTCCTAATAAAACGATGTGCACAATTTTTTATTTTATGAAAAAGATCAGCCATGTATGATGAATAGTACCTACACTAAAAAAATTAAATTATGTTTGCGTTAAAACATGTATTAATTAATCGTGCATTAGTATAATTGCATCCATTTCCACGTCGGGGTTAGGCGTTTCTCATAATAAGTGATTTATTGGGAATAATTGTTAAAACTTAAAGTTATAACTTATAACCAATAATCATTCAATGCATAAGATAACTTATATCTGTACTATGCTATTTACTCAATTATTATTAATTGTCCATCCCTAATATCTGTGTTGAGACTTTGAGGTGAGATTCGTCTTTAAATTCAAAACAAATTTTAATTCATTTTGATTGAAGAACTATTCTTAATGACAATTTTAATACAATCCAAAATTCATTAGTGATTTTAGTTTGGTAATTAATCAAAAAAAATTATAATATGCGGAATTTATGTATTAAAAAAAAAATAATAATAATAAATAAATAAATAACAAATGAAGAATAAATCCAGTAGCAAAATCCTTTGATGATTTCAGGACGTGTTAAATAATTTTCAGAGAATATGCTAACCTGGTTGATTAATAATAACTTTTTATTAGGTTAGTATTAATATTGGAATAAATAAAACAATTTTTAATGTATAAATACAGTTAAGTTCCCGAGAGACATTTCGTATAGTATATAATGCATATGTATATATATATATATTTCGATGACAAACATATATTGGGGGAGTCCAAAAAACTTCAAACGCCGTCGATTTTCGTTCATTGAGTTTGCTATTCTAAAATTAATATTTATGGAATATGTGACAGTCAAAGCTTTATAGGAGCTAAAACGTAAAAACGATAGTAGGTAGCTATTTATATACATAGGTAATCAAAAATATTTGATCCTATACTTATTTTTTAGATTAAAAATACTACCTACCTGCCTTTTTAAACATTACGTGCAATTCACCAATAAAGTCACGAAAAGGGAATATGTTTTGTAATTTTAATATAGCGAGCTTGCAGGGGAAAATCGATGGGATTCGGAGTTGTGTAAAATAATTGCAAAAGTATTTTAAGTCCTACATTAGTTTTCAAACGCCAACAGTGTATAAGTCCGAGAGCGCAGTTGGGAATAAAAAAAAACCTACGAAAAGTTACTGGCAGGACTCAATAAACTGCACGTAAACCTTGTTTTAATTTGTTCTTATGACAACAACAAAAAAAAGTTAATTTTTTTACATCGAAGACAAATTTAAACTGTATTAGGGCGTGCGTGATTGCGCGAAATTGTCCTTTCGACCGTTCTGACAATAGCAGTAGTCCCTAGGCCTAGTATGTACCACCTGTGTTCGGTTTCCAATCTATTATCTGCATACAACTTTTTATTAATCGAAAAAGCATTAACCGAAATGCACATATATAGGTACCTATGTATAAAAAAAAGCACGTCATTGAAGAACCAATCTCGATATTAAACATTTCGTAGAATTTGTGTGTTAGCTTTTTACGCCCATTGAGGGTTAAAATTAGATTTTTGTCATCCAAATTCTTTATATATATATAATTTATTTAATATAATTCAATATAATTGTATAAATTAACGCTCTATGTGTTTATTTGAATATTTAATTTAAGTATTTCTACTTTTAATTAAATATTATTAATATTCGCAATAATTTTTAATAAATTTAATTTCGAGGGAAAACTGTTCCGATCCCAATAATAATTGCTTTGAAAATTAATACGATAACATCCACCAACAGTCACCACCCTTGATATCCAAGAAAAAATATGATGTTTTTAATTAACATTATTATTATTATTATTAATTATTTAAAAATTGCAATGTGAAAAAACATAACACCAATAATATAAACTAAAAAAAAAATTATACATTCTAAATTATTATTTTGAAGTTAAACTCACCTTGACATTGATATCCTTGTTTGCCAAATCCCCTTAAAAATAAAATGCTTAAATTAATTTTTAATATAGGTAATATTAATATTATAATGGTTTTGTAGTAGGTATATAGGTACTCCAAAAATATAATTTCATTAAAATTTCATCGTTAAAAAACAAAAGTATTATTAGTAGTTGGTAAATATAGTTTCAATTATTAATCGATAAAACATGGCAATATAATATTTCACGATCAATTAGTAATAAAATATATCGGTTAAAATTAATTCAAATATTATTACTAAGTGTTTATTGATGTATCAATGAAACCCTCGAATTATTCATCATTGTTTGCCATTAATAAACAAAACTAATAATTATTTTATTTTGTGCTTATTGTAATTTGGCGTACAACTAATAATTAATAATAATATTTAGGTACCTACCTAATATATAAGGAAAATCACTATAGTTATACCCGCCTACAATATTATATCTTTAAAAATGAATTTATTCAAATTCTGATTTTTAGTATATTTAAACTTATGATGTATCCCAAACTTATTTAGTTAAGACAAAAATTTTGTCCTTATGTAAATATTATTAAAGTGATTATTGTTTTTATTATTTTTTATAAATCGAAATTCAAACGAGTAGGTATATTGTCAGAATGATTAAACTTTAATTACCAAGTATAATAGTCCATGATAATAGATTATACGTGGGGGCTTTGATGATTTGAAATTGTGATAGTTATTACAAGTTTATTAAAATTGTATAATTTATAATTATTAAATTTAATTTATGCATTAGTCTAAATATTACATATATTTTATATTTTATGCAAAACAATTATGGACTTTTATCTTAAATACATGCATAGGAAGAGATAATAATTCAGAAGCACATCATTAAAATTTCGATTTAGACGAGTCAACATTTTCAAAAAAATTCATCTGATTAACAATTCACTATAAAAAATTAGTGATTCTTATTTTAAAAAGAAGTTTTAAGATACAAGATGGTATACTCCTTGAGTTGCGCAAAATCGTCCAAGTATATTCAAACAACAAATAACCTTAATTAAAAACTATTGTTATTATTATTGTTATACTATGGATTATGATTCTATTTATCTCGTGAATATTAATCGTTATATACAGTTTTCTAATAACGATTATCGATGTTTATTTGTTATGAAAGAATTAAGTATAATATTTAATTTTTAAGAGCCGACTTAAGCTGATAACTATATATGAGTTATAGGAACATGATATTTTTAATTTTGTTTAAAATCGGTGATAAGACGCGAGATTTTTTTCTAATCATTCTGTAGTGATAACATTCCATATAAGTATATATATTACGGGCAAAAGTCAAAATCGGGCAAACCTCAGAAATGCCCGGGCAAAACGCGAATTGCCCACAATTCTTGGGCAAAATGTCATATTTCGGCTTTTGACCGGGCAAACCTAGTTATGACCAACCTCATTTGGGCAAAACCGTTTACTGATTTTTATCGTAAGGGTACAACCGTAGTGTATTAAATACGTTAGCTAATATTTAATACAAATAATAATTTTTATCGTACGATTTTATTACGATTATAGATGACCACGCGTATCTTGTTAATTTATCGCTGTTATTGTATTTTATCAACTCGTTATATTAAAGGTACACGAAATACACCTTATCTAAATGGTACAATATTGTACTGTAGTTCGTATTTTTGTGAGCTTATATTAGCACGTCTTTAGCAATGGCTAACGAAATGTGTGTGTCTGATTTTAAAACTAAATTTGAATTAAAACTTAAAGAAATTAAAAAAAGTGAATGTAGTGCTCTAATAAGTGATACAAGATACGATGAACTCATAAAAGAGGTAGAACAAGCGAAGGTCAATTCAAAGAAAACAACGAGCGAATACAGAAGACTAAATAGATTTGACGTACTCACAATCGGTGAGTCTAAAAAGTTAATTGTTCCACCAAGTAACACCAATGGTGACATTATTTATTTTGTAAAATGCAATGAAATGTTCGATATATTGCACATGGCTCATATAAATTATTGTGGTCATGGGGGTCGAAACCGAATGGAGCATTCAATAAAACAAAAATACAAAAATATTACCAGGGATATAATTTTATTATATTTACAGTTATGTGAAATATGTAATAAAAAACACGCTCATCCCAAAAAAGGTTTAGTAATAAAACCAATTTTATCTAAAACTTTTAATTCTCGTGCACAGGTCGATCTGATAGATATGCAAAGTAATAAAGATGGTGATTTTAAATTTATCTTGGTTTACCAAGACCATTTTACTATGTTTGTTTCTTTACGACCTTTAAAAACAAAAACTGCAAGCGAAGTTGCATACAATCTTATAGATATTTTTTGTATATTTGGAGCTCCGCGCATACTACAATCAGACAATGGTAGAGAGTTTGTGAATCATATTATAAATGATTTAGTTCTAATGTGGGATGGTTTA